>NC_067474.1:90253323-90553323 GCF_947179515.1 Apodemus sylvaticus | reverse complement strand
ACCAAGATGTCACTCAATCTAATGAAATTACTGTGGCTCTATTGAGCCATGATACAATGAACTAAGAAATAAAGATTATATGTATCAAAATCTTACCTGATTGAATACTTGGACCTAAGAAAGTCACAAGCAAGCAGCTACTATTCAATTGTTAGCTTTGGATTCATATTGACAATATTGTTACTGATATCAGTACAGTTGTCTCAGCTCCTCTGAATGTCACTCTCCTGGAAAGAAATAGCAGAAATTGAGAAAAAAAAATTTTTGTTTTAAGAAAATTTCATAATTCAATACATTTCATAGCCATGCATTGAAACACAGGAATCTATGGGTGGCATACAAAGGCAAAACACCACATCAAGTTTACCTTTGTAAGAGTTATTTTTATCAAGATATGTTTTCTCTGCTTTTAGAGGAAATTCAAAGTCTACAAAACATTTTAAGCATGAATTGTAATATTTATGATAAAGACTATATGAAAGATATTTTAGTTCATGTACCAGACTTCTTACACTGTATATGATTCTCAACAATCACTCACACTGTCAGTACAATATAGGAACCAGGATGAAATGAATCATCGGCAGCAGTTTATTAGTCTTTGATCCAAATATTCTGGGTTTTAATATTAGTGTTCTACATCTAGCTATTCAACAACTTAATAGTCAGGACAGTTTTTATCTGATAATGAGAATGAACATAACACTACCTAATATGTTTTGTAGTCTGAAATTTTCAAGTCTATTGTGATCATTTGACATTATCCCTCTCAGTCCCGAAATGATATACTCTGTATAAATTCAGAAGGAAAACTTAAATCAATGAAATAGTATATAGCCTTCCCAAGTGTGGGCAAATATTAGACATAGGTAATTTAGCAATAAACAAGGAAACACCATGATTTAAATAAAATGTGTAACCACTGTTTTTGATGTGACAAACATTGCATAAAAGGGAACAAAAACCAACTGTTATCAGAACAAAGTATAAAGGTACTTCTGAGGATAAGGGTACTTTAGCCCTAAAGGATGAACTGCTCACAATGAAGCTGTCCATATTCCCCTTGGTTTCTAGAGAATAAATAGGTAGAGTCACTGACACTACCATATCACTGCATTTCATGTGAACTGCATTCCTTGGAGACACTTTTTTCAGGGATCTTCATCTCTTCTTTCCTTGGTGAACTAAATGAGATGCATTATATGGCATGTTTACTCTCAAAGTCATGGGGTAAACTGTGAAGATGTGAGTAGAGACTGTGATAAGCAAAATTCAGCCCACAAACTCAAAACCGAGAGACTCTAAAAATCACTAAATGATTCCAAAGACTCCAGGAAATATGAGAAAATGTTTGTTCTCAGGAAGAAACACAGGACAAAGTCACCAACACAGACAAGACAGTACTGGTTTGTGAATAGTAAGTAATTTGTGAACAAGACCATGGTATTTGGGAATGGCAAAACAGCAGAAGGCAGGTATGTCAGCTATGTCTATATTTTGTGTGTGTGTGAAAAAAAAATTGAAAACCACCTATTTTAAAATATTCAAGGACTTTCCTTAAGTAAAGATGGTTTTAACACATTAATTATACTTCATTAATGACTCACCATCAGACTAGAAAGCACTATTGTACTCCATCTATATGTATATATCTCTGTATATGTGTATACATAAATATTTGCATATATCATTAGATCTTATATACAGAGTATTGAACAAATCTTTTAGAAACAGTCATCTGTGGAAAAAATCTTACCCTGAGTTGATAATTTATGCCAATTTATATTTTTTAAGCATTTAATAAAGTGTTTGTAAGATGTATCTTTTTACATTTTAATAAATGTTATTAATTGAAATAACATTACATCATTTCCCTGTTTCCCCCTTCCATGTTCCCCCATCTACACTCCTTTGAACTCCTTCTATGCTCCTCTACTTTCATGGAAATAGCCTCTTTTAAAATAATTTTTTACACACAGTAACATGTATATGTTTGTGTGTAGGAATATGTATGCCCAAATATACATAAATACCACCTACTGATTCTGTTTTGTTATTGCATATGTGGTTTCAGGGCTGACCACTCTGTACTACATAACCTCTATGGTCTCTCTTCCCTGGGGAGTCTAATTCTTATTTTCCCAGCAGTCATAAGTTTGCTTTGCTTATTTCCCACCCCTCCCTTGGAGGTAGGATCCTGTGAATTTCCTACCCTTCCTTCCATACTGCCAACTTTCTGGTCTTGTTTATGCAGCCACTTCTAGGAGAGGCTGCTTAGCAATCAAATTCCTGGTGCGCTCTCTCTCTCTCTCTCTCTCTCTCTCTCTCTCTCTCTCTCTCTCTCTCTCTCTCTCATTTCCTGAGCTACACACTTCAGAGCCCTGATGGTTTTTATGTGATCTGCTGATTTTTGCATTGTGTCCAGTTGTGACTTTCTGTGATAGTCATGTTTACATATGAAGCATTCAATACTGTTTGCTTGAGACTATTCAAAAATTTATAATCAAGGAATAACAAAAAATTATACTAACTATATAAATAGCTTTCTTTATTTCCTTTACTTCATGAGCTATGAACACTTTGCCATTTTGGCTTTGTTTTCATTCTTGGCATTCAGGAGGCCACATTTTAATCTGTTTTTATTTTCTCTCAAGTTACGAAAGTTTATCATTATAGATAATAGACTGTGAAAAAGAGTAAAACTCTTCAGAGTCCTTTATACAAGTAGATGTTCTTCTAATGGTTCTCAGAGGAGAGATGTCTTTGGGATATTCTGCAGTGGATATTCAACATTGCCATCAGGTTTGGGGTATCATTTGTAACCATGCAAGTTGAGATTGGCATGTACTCTGATCAGAAAAATTCTAGAAGGCAAGAAAAAATAAAGTCTTATTTTACTTCATTAAGGTAGAAGGTCCACTTATGTTCCTATTTACCAACTGGCATATGTGCCAGAAATTGGGGAATAAGAGTGACATGAAAAATATAGCTATTTCTTCATATCTTCATATATGTATATATATATATATATATATATATATATATACATATATATGTCATAAAATATCTTATTAGCATAATTTAGTAATCCTTATGATGAAGGTAATAACACCATATAACTTCAAGAATTCTATGCTCAGGAAACATTATTTTTTTCTTATTGTTGACTGTTGACATAAGGATAGTTTAAATTTAGAACTGCATTTATCCTCAAGCCGCTTCAGGACTATCACCATGCCAACTGCTAAATTAGCATAATAGATTGAGCAAATACATGATTTTGAAAAAGTATAGATTGAGATCTAAATTAATCAGAATTAAGAATCCATCTAATAACTGGTAATTATAACTTTGATAGAGTTTTTACGCTATGTAAAATATATATGATTTTTATTCTCTTAAAAACTCTGAAGATTCACTTAAGAATGTATTTGGCACTTAAAGAAATAGTCTAAGAAATGGTATCTAAAATACAATGATGGAAATTTGTTTTTTTTTATTCGATATATTTTTTATTTACATTTCAAATGATTTCCCCTTTTCTAGACCCCCACTCCCCGAAAGTCCCATAAGCCCCCTTTTCTCCCCCTGTCCTCCCACCCACCCCTTCCCACTTTCCCGTTCTGGTTTTGCCCTATACTTCTTCACTGAGTCTTTCTAGAACAAGGGGCCACTCCTCCTTTCTTCTTGTACCTCATTTGATGTATGGATTATGTTTGGGGTGTTCCAGTTTTCTAGGTTAATAACCACTTATTAGTGAGTGCATACCATGAGTCACCTTTTGAGTCTGGGTTACCTCAGTTAGTATGATGTTTTCTAGCTCCATCCATTTGCCTAAGAATTTCATGAATTCATTGTTTCTAATGGCTGAATAGTACTCCATTGTGTAGATATACCACATTTTTTGCATCCACTCTTCTGTTGAGGGATACCTGGGTTCTTTCCAGCATCTGGCAATTATAAATAGGGCTGCTATGAACATAGTAGAGCATGTATCCTTATTACTTGGTGGCGAATCCTCTGGATATATGCCCAGGAGTGGTATAGCAGGATCTTCTGGAAGTGAGGTGCCCAGTTTTCGGAGGAACCACCAGACTGATTTCCAGAGTGCTTGTACCAATTTGCAACCCCACCAGCAGTGGAGGAGTGTTCCTCTTTCTCCACATCCTCTCCAACACCTGCTGTCTCCTGAATTTTTAATCTTAGCCATTCTAACTGGTGTAAGGTGAAATCTCAGGGTTGTTTTGATTTGCATTTCCCTAATGACTAATGAAGTTGAGCATTTTTTAAGATGCTTCTCCCCCATCCGAAGTTCTTCAGGTGAGAATTCTTTGTTTAACTCTGTACCCCATTTTTTAATAGGGTTGTTTGGTTTTCTGGAGTCTAACTTCTTAAGTTCTTTATATATATTGGATATTAGCCCTCTATCTGATGTAGGATTGGTGAAGATCTTTTCCCAATTTGTTGGTTGCCGATTTGTCCTTTTGATGGTGTCCTTTGCCTTACAGAAACTTTGTAATTTTATGAGGTCCCATTTGTCAATTCTTGATCTTAGAGCATATGCTATTGGTGTTCTGTTCAGAAATTTTCTCCCTGTACCAATGTCCTCAAGGGTCTTCCCCAGTTTCTTTTCTATTAGCTTCAGAGTGTCTGGCTTTATGTGGAGGTCCTTGATCCATTTGGATTTGAGCTTAGTACAAGGCGATAAAGATGGATCAATTCGCATTCTTCTGCATGCTGACCTCCAGTTGAACCAGCACCATTTGTTGAAAAGGCTATCTTTTTTCCATTGGATGTTTTCAGCCCCTTTGTCGAGGATCAAGTGGCCATAGGTGTGTGCGTTCATTTCTGGATCTTCAATCCTGTTCCATTGATCTGCCTGCCTGTCACTGTACCAATACCATGCAGTTTTTAACACTATTGCTCTGTAGTATTGCTTGAGGTCAGGGATACTGATTCCCCCAGAATTTCTTTTGTTGCTGAGAATAGTTTTAGCTATCCTGCGTTTTTTGTTATTCCAAATGAATTTGTTAATTGCTTTTCCTAACTCTGTGAAGAATTGAGTTGGGATTTTGATGGGTATTGCATTGAATCTGTATATTGCTTTTGGCAAAATGGCCATTTTAACTATATTGATTCTGGCGATCCATGAGCATGGGAGGTTTTCCCATTTTTTGAGGTCTTTTTCCATTTCCTTCTTCAGAGTCTTGAAGTTCTTGTCGTAAAGATCTTTGACATGTTTGGTCACCCCAAGATACTTTATACTGTTTGTGGCTATTGTGAAGGGGGTCATTTCCCTAATTTCTTTCTCAGCCTGCTTATCCTTTGAGTATAGGAAGGCCACTGATTTGCTTGAGTTGATTTTATAACCTGCCACTTTGCTGTAGTTGTTTATCAGCTGTAGGAGTTCTCTAGTGGAGTTTATTGGGTCACTTAGGTAGACTGTCATGTCATCTGCAAATAATGATAGTTTGACTTCTTCCTTTCCAATTTGTATCCCTTTGACCTCCTTATGTTGTTGAATTGCCCGAGCTAGTACCTCAAGTACAATATTGAAAAGATAAGGAGAGAGGGGGCAGCCCTGTCTAGTCCCTGATTTTAGTGGGATTGCTTCAAGTTTCTCTCCATTTAGTTTGATGCTGGCTACTGGTTTGCTGTATATTGCTTTTACTATGTTTAGGAAATTTTTTAACAATGCCCTCCTTTAAACCCTGGCTGATAACTTCAGTTCTCTTTTTTTCTTTCCTCTCTACTGCTCCTCTCTTCTCACCTCTACTGTCCTCCTTCTCTTCCCTCCCTCCCCTCTTCTCTCCCCCCTCTCTGCCCCTCCTCATTCTTCTTTAATCCTTTTTATGCTTTAAAATAGGAGTTGCTTTTTAAACTAATTCGTGTAGAAGCACTATCACTCTCTAAGTATAAAGTGTGTAGTTTGCTTTTTTCTCTTTTTTTGTTTATTGACTATAATCTTCATTTACATTTCCAATGGTAAAACCTTTCCCAATTTCCCCACTCCGCAAAAAACCTCCCCCTCTTCACCCACCTCCTACCTCCATGTATATACCTCTCCCCCTGACCCACTCCCACCTCCCCACCCCTCGATTTTCCTTTGTTGGAGCATCAATTGAGCCTTCACCTGGGCAAACACCACTCCTCCCAATGATGCCCAACAAGGCATTCTTTTGCCACATATTTGGCAGGAACCATGTGTACCTCTTGGTTGATGGTTTAGTCCGTGGGAGTCCTGGGGCATCTGGGTAGCCAACAACTTTGTTCTTCCCATGGGGCTCTAAACCCCTTCAGCTCCTCTGGACCACCCTCCAGCTCCTTCATTGGGGACCCCACACTGAGACCAATGGTTGGCAGCTAGCATCTGCCTCTGAATTTGTAAGGCTCTGACAGAGCCCCTCCAGACACAGCCATGGCATGTTCCTTTTTGTGTACACTTCTTGTTGTTCATAGTAGTGTCTGGATTTGGTGCCTGTTTATAGGATGAATCCCCATATAGGGCAGTCTCTGGGTGGCCTTTACTTCAGTCTCTGCTCCATATTTTGTCTCCTTTACTGCTACTGTGAGTATTTTGTTCCCTTTCTCAGAGGAACAAAAGCACCCTCACGTAAGTCCTCCTTCTTGAGCTTCCTGTGCTGGGTGAATTGTAACTTGTTTATTTTTAGATTTTGAGCTAACATCCACTTAGTGAGTGCATACCATGTGCATTCTTTTGTGATTGGGTTACCTCACTCAGGATGACACTTTCTAGTTCCATCCATTAGCCTAAAAATTTCATCAATTCATTGTTTTTAATAGCTAAATAATGCTCCATTGTGTATATATACCACAGTTTCTGTATTCATTCCTCTGTTGAAGGACATCTGGGTCATTTCCAGCTTCTGGCTATTATAAAGAAGGCTGCTATGAACATAGTAGAGCATGTGTTCTTATTACATGTAGGAACATCTTCTTGGTATATGCCCAGGAGTGTTATAGCTGGGTCCTCAGGTAATAAGTACTATGTCTAATTTTCTGAGGAATCGCCAAACTGATTTCCAGAGTGGTTTTTACCAGCTTGCAATCTCACCATCAATGGAGGAGTGTTCCCTTTTCCCCACATTCTCTCTAGCCTCTGCCTCAGCAGCCTAGCATTCCCCTATCCTGGGTCATCAACTCCAAGGGAACCAGGGGCTACCCTCCCAATGATGCCAGAAAAGTCAGTCCTCTGCTATGTATCCAGCTGGTGTCATAGGTACCCACTATATACTCATTTATTGGTGGTTTAGTCCCTGGGAACTTTGGGGTTTCTGCTTGGTTGGAATTGTTCCTCTTCCTATAAGGTTTTTCCAGTAGTTTCTCAGGTCCAAATTCTTGATTTGCTGTATACAAGTAAGTCATCAGTGTTGTGAGATAAGCATCCCCATCTGACAGGCACATGGTTGTATGATGGAACAGTGAACACTAGCAGGCTGCTCCTCACTGCCAGAACAATGAAGACATGCAATGAAGACTATTTTTTAAAATTAGAGAAGTATTCCCCACATAATTTTTGCCTCTAAAGATGTTAGAAAACTCTGTTTCAATGAATAAATAGGAGAATATAGTAGACTGGAAACACTGAGAGATGTACTTCATGAGTGGGGCGGGGTGGGGGGAAAGGATGATATATTTGGCAGATGGGTACCTTAATATTTTTGGTTTAAATTCTTTATGCAAATTTAGGTAATAAAATAGATTCTTGTCAGAATAACATAGTTTCCTCCTTTTATGTATAGTTGATAAAATGTTTATAACAATCATTTTTTTTACTCTTCAAACTCTGAATTTTTCAATTTGTTTTGAATATATTACTTTTTATCTTAAAACTTAAAATTATAATCTAATATGTAGCACTTTTTAAGACATATCAGTAAGTACACATTGAGGTCACAGAATCACTGAGTGAATGTAGCTTTAAAATTTATGTTAGGAGTTTTAAAGTGTTTCCCTTTGTAATCATGGAGAATCACAGGAGAAGGATAATAGTTATGAACAGGTTTTATGACTTCTGCAATCTCAATATATCCCTGTGCTTCCCATGTTGATTCATTGCATGTATTTTTTACATTAGGCAAAATGAAGATGGCATTTACTGGCTTATTTCCTGCTCTTACCTCCTTATTCTTTTAGATCCCATCCCTGTGCTCCATTGCCACACTTCTACTTTCAGTTAATATATATTAATATACAATTAAATATATATGTGTTTGTGTGCATAAATAGACATTATTGTAAATCCAAACTCCACATGTGTAAAAGGAATTTTGTAATTCTTTTCTGAATTTAGTTTTTCATAACCCAATCAAATCTAACAGAATTTTATTCTTCTTAACAGTGGGATAAATCTCTTTTGAGTACTGATACCAGATTGTCTTTTTCTTCTTATCAATATTTAGCATCTAGGTTGACTTAACATCTCTGCTGTTGTCAATAGTGCAACAACATACATAAAGTATCTTAGTAAATTAGGCTCCTTTGTGTATCATTTCCCCAAATTAGAATAGTTACATAAATCTGGCTTTTTAAAAAAATTTTAAAATCTCATTTTAGAGTTGAATTTATTAGAACATGTTTTCTCATCCTATATCTCTAGAAAATAATTTTGTCCTAATTATTTTAGAATATATTTTATTTATTGCTTAATAATTTCAAATGTATATGAAATTTTTCAGATAAATACCCCATACTTACCCTATTTACTCTACCAAGTGCATAGAGGCATATATATATATGGGTGTGTGTGTGTATTTATATAATCTATAGAACAAATAACCTATAAATTATTATGTTTAGAATGAAATATAAATATTAAATATAAATTAAATTTAAATATTTATTATTTAATAATATATAATAAAATATGTGTTTTATAAATATAATAAGTTTTATAAACATAAATAAAATATAAAATATAAAATTTAATAATATAAATTAAGTATAAATATTAAATAAAAATTAAATATAAATATTATAAATATTATACTCAGTTATGGTGTAGAGAAATTGAGATATGTCTATATTTACATATTCCCATATGTGTTGGACATATTTAATTAAAATTATGGTAACATTATAGGTATAGAGGAGGGGAAAGGGAAGCCTTTCTCATAATTTGTCTAGGGAAGCCTTTCTCATAATTTGTCTAAGGCTGATGTTTCTCAGACTTTTTCCAGTTATCAGTAAATAAAGAGATCTTTGTATTCCTTTGTCCTTAATGATATTTTATTACCACAATATATCTCAGATGTACTAAATATCTCTGTTTATATATGACAGTCTCTCTAAAAACATAGCATACAATGTGCATGAGCAGGAAAAACAGATACGGATAGAGCAGAGTGACAAATTCATGAAAAATCTTCAATTAGGCAGCAGTCTTCAATTTACCATATAAATTAAATATCTGGGCTAAACAAATCTAACAATATTAATATTCCTTAAGTTGTGAGCTGCCAAGAAATTGCATTAGGCATAACTGAGTCAACTGTATTTGTATAGATCTGTATTATAAAAGTTAAACATAGAAAATAGAGGAAGAAGATAATCTGTAATGATGTAAACACATAAAATTTTGAACTATTACCCATTCAGTAAGCTCTTAGAACATCTTTATTTGGAATGAATATTCACCTATATGTGCACACATGCACATGCATAATAGTGGATAAAGAAGGTAGATTTTCAATTACTACAAGAAATATGAGCTCCAAATTAATTTAATTTAAAAATTAAAAGGAAAATTTCATTGAGGGAGATTTGACTAATCTTTTCAACCACTGATAATTAATTCTCTATATTCTCCTTGATATTTCTTAGTGTGTGGAAGAAAGCAAATCTGAAGCTGATATTTGTAGATTTATTTTGTCTTCTCTTTTGATTTCCTTTAAGATGACTATAAACTACATTATTACTTGTGGTGTCATGTTTAACTTACGTATTATTATCTTGTAAAAGCACAGAGTTGTATTGTTAGAAAAACTAAATCAATAAATTGCATGAAGAATTATACTTTAGCAAACACATATTGGCTAGACAAAATTATACTATATAATAACTACATTAATAATGGATATTTATCCAATATTTTTTCTAAATATTTAATGTGTGATCACAAATGAATCCTAAAAGAACACTTGAGAACATAATCTTGTAAGAAGTGAGAACCTGAACTGGTTAATTTTGAACTGACCTTGAAAAGCACAGCACCTAAGAGGAGCCGCCAAGGAGGCTAGGCAGGTGAGCCCATGCCTCAGCTTTCTGAGAAACACACAGTTAAGCCTTGTGACACATTCTGTTGTCTATAACAGGAATAGATTTACATCTAAACATAAGTTTAATACAATAATATTTTAAAATATTCTAATGGCATTCTCACAATTGTAATGATTTAGGTTCCCCAACATTCCTTTGTATGTTACACAAGGCTTTGAAGTTTTAATTATGATTTCTTTTACATTTTCCATCTTATCATGTATAACTAAGTGATTCTTTTCATTATTTCTATTAGTCATTTTCTCACTAATTTGGCAAGGTATTCCAATTTTTCCTATGTAAAAAGAAGAAGAAAGGAAGGACAGTTGGTAGGGACAAAAGACTGAATGAAAAATCTTTTTTTATTTATTTTTTATTTTTTTTTTTATATTTTTTGGTCTCCCTAATTGAAGATGCAGTTTAATGTGGCAGGAAACTGAGACAGTAGGAGTGTAAACAATTTGTCAGAAGGTGCTCAAATTCCAGAAACAAACAGTATTAAATCCTGGTGTCCAGCTCACTTCCTCCATTTTATTCAGTTCAGGATCTCAGGGACTCTAAGCACAGTGTAATGGGGCATACAGATAAGCAGTCTGCTTTACTTACTGGCCACTATCCTAGCTCTAGGATCAATTAATATTCTTCCTGAAGAATACAGACAGAGAATAGTAAAGGGGGACAGAAATTGTCTTTCTCTGAATCAATGGTCTTCACACACACACACACACACACACACACACATACATACATGCACACACACACACACACACATACATACATACATACACAATTAATTCACTAAATTACAAACCACGCAAGGGTTTAATACTTTTTTTTCTTTCTTACAACACCACCAACAACAATCTAGAAGATAATGGCATATACGTTTCAATACGTTCAAATACGTTTTAGCTCAAAGGATGTTATAATAATAAAAAGTGTTTCCTAGTTCAATCCTTCTGTAAAAATCTTATTGTTGTTAGTTGATACTTGTATATAGTTTTAAAGCTGAGCATATTATGGTTATGGTTATAAGTACTTTCGGTTTTAAGACTGATAATATTGATACAATTATATCCCCCTTTCTTGTAGTTCTTTCTCTCAAAGCAGAACTGAGATCAGAATTATACTAAATTAACAAAAACACAGAGTCACTTTTTAGGAAAAACAGAGCTCTCATGCTCAGGATACTACTGGGGATATTTGTAGCTTGCAAGACTGGAACAACAAATGTGTGTTTGATATGCTGGTATCCATCACTCAACTGAGAAAATGATGTGCTTAAAAGAGAAAGGAAATTGCAATACGTCATACAGGTTTAGACTGGTATACCTGTAGTTCAAATATAAGACAGTTCTTTTAAATATTTTTTTAATCATTGTTGCATCTTCAAGTAGACAGCTAGCTCTAATATTCTATGAAAAAAAAAGGTGAACATTTTCTGGACCACAGTCATTTAATGTGGTGTTTGGCATAAGAAGTACATAATTCTAAGCTACTTTCCAAGTAATACTAGGCCTGGCTGTAGTTTCTTCTGACATTAGATATGTGAGCTGCAAAAATGAGAGAGATTGGCTATATATATCAGAGCTTGATTTCCAGGGCCTCAAGTGTGGGGGATGTCCCTGAGCTTTAGCTATGTAATTTAGTTCTCTGCTCCCTTCAATCTATGCCTGCCTCCCCACTGGGCCAATTTATACTGCAGTGTAAAGTAATGAACAGTTACAGTGTCCCTGGGGAAAATCAGCAGGTTTTACTCACTATTGCATTACAGACAATTGTTATGTATACTTGCCTATTAGTCAGGTTGAGCAGACATAAATGAAATCCACAGTTATTTCCCAAATCTCATTAAGACATCACTTCTCCCTTATTTCCATGAAATCTCTTACTAGGTGGAAAAGACATAGATAGATCGATTACAGTTCCCATGTCTTTGCAATTCTTTTCCCAGAATCTGGCAAAGAGATTAATAGGTTAGAGATATTTTTGAAAAAATTGGCAGCAGAACAGTTCTTGGAGGGGGAAAAGGATGACTAATAATTTAGATAATTAGATCCTAAACAGTCAACATGTTTTACCACCCTGCCCTACAATTTGATTCCAAAGACCATAGATCTTGAAGAATTGTATGCCCTATTGACTTGCCTTATTATTCAGCCTCTCCTGGCATTTCTCCCTCAAAGTCTAGCTTTTATCTCTTTGTTGTGACACAAAGTTTACAAGGAAATTTAAGTTGTACAGTCGCATGATCAGTTTATTATACCATATTAGTTTTAGTTGATTTTTTAAAAAAAAAAGAAGTTCAAAAATTTTATAGATGGATATAATGTTTTGATTTTACTTGCCTTATAATCTCCCCACTCCAACTCCTCTCAACATTTCCCCTTCCAGTTTCATATATTCCTTTTTAAACCTACTGGGTTCACTTTGTACTACTAAAAAATGCCTGGGAGGACTATCCAGTTGAATATATGTAAAACAGCAATGAGTTAAAATCTTGAAGAAAACTCTGTCTTAGAAGTACATTGATTACAAACACATCTCAGATAAGGGTGTAGTATTATAAAGTCACCCCTTATCCCCGATATGAATTTTGGGCTTGATCTTGTATAAATCTTATATAGATCTTGTATAACCTGCAGTCAGGCTTCTGTGAGTTCCTGTGCCATGATATATGTATCAAAATATGTAAAGCTAGAATGTACATATAAACAAAAATATGTGAACACTTTCTTTTTCTGTCTATGTTACTTTAGTAAGCATAATTGTTTATAGCTCTAGTCATTGGTGGCAAATTTAATATTTCATTTGTTTTTAGAGATGAATAAAATTTTACTATGAATATGTACCTCATTTTTATTTTCTATTTGTTTTTTATGTTTTCCTTGAGACGGGGTTTCTCTGTGTAGCCCTGGCTGTCCTGGAACTCACTCTGTAGACCAGGCTGTCCTCAAACTCAGAAATCCGCCTCCCTCTGCCTCCCAAGTGCTGGGATTAAAGGCGTGCACAACTACCGCCCGGCTATTTTCTATTTGTTAATGGACAAGTATATGGCTTTTGTTTCCTGGCTCTACTGCACCAATGAACATGAATGGGAATTATATCGTAGTAAACTTTACATTCAGAATATGCCCAGGTATATAGCTAGGCTATAGTAGGTCTACTTGCAATTCATTGAAGGATCTCCACATTTATGTCTATGGTGAATGTATCAGTTTACACTCTCAACAAAAGCACATAAGTGCTTCTATTTTTCTTCCCACAAGCCAGCATTAATTGTCATTTGAATTCTTGACGAGGCAACAATGAAATTTCAAACAGTTTCACTGTATATTTCCCCTGTGGAGAAGATTGTTCCATACTTTCAAAGAACTCTCTTTGCCATTTTTATTTTGTATTTTGAGATCTCTCTGTTTAGCCCAATGGCTCATTTTTAATCAGGCTATTTGTTTTCTTAATATGTAGTTCCTGAGTGCTTTGTAGATTATAAACACTAATATTTTATCAGATGTATAGTTACTAAGTATTTGTTGTCTATCAATCTGTAAGCTGCTTCTTTACTTGATTAGCTGCATCCATGAATGTACAGAAACTTTTTAGGTTCACGGGGTCCTACTCATCCATTGCCTTCTTAATTACTGTGAAAGAATCATGTTAAGAAAGTACTTCTGTGGGTCCATAAGAAGAAATTCAAGCCTACTTTTTTATATAGCAGCTTTAGGATATTAGATCTTATGCTCAAATTCTTGATTTTGGGTGGTAGGATTAAGTTTTGATGAGGGTGAGAAGTTTTTAGTTTCATCCTTCTATATTTACTTCTCCAGTTTGTCCAGCACCATCTGGTAAAGACACTGCATTTTTCTAGTTTGCCCTTATTATAAAAGCCCAGAGTGTTTTGACTTGACCAGATTCTTCACTATGCATCATTAATACATTTCATGCCCTGCTCAAAGAAGCCTCCTGTAACTGCCCTTTCATCCATCTATTGAATGGGTCATAGACATTGGACACTTTAGGTCCCATCTGAAGACTGGTCTTTGTCACATGAATTTTATTGATAGAGCTTGGGAAATACTGATCAACTGGTTAAAGAGAAACATTAATATATGCCTACCAGGCCTTAGGACATCCCCTTGATCTGGATCCCATTTTGGGCCTGTCGCTGGACCTCCTTTTCCTCAGGCTTCTCTCCACTTCCATCCCTGTAGTTCTTTCACACAGGAACAATTATTGGTCAGAGTTTTGATTGTGGGGTGGCAGCCCCCTCCCTCTGACACTATTACAGAGGCTATGGAGTGCTCACAAAAAGGGACCTATCATGCCTTCCGGAAGACCAAAAAAGCAGCTGAAAGAGTCAAAATCAGATATTTCCACCAAACCAATGGGTTCCTATGATTAAATTAGGGAAATGCTGAAAGAAACTGAGGAGGAAGCTGTCCCTGTAAGAAGACCAGCAGTCTCATTTAATCTGGACCCCTGAGAACTTTCAAACACTGGACCACCAAACAGACAGCATACACCAGATAATATGAGGCTCCTGATACATATACAGCAGAGGAAAGCCAGGTTTGTGTTCAGTCAGAGATGATGCACCTAACCCTCAAGAGACGGGAGGCCCATGAAGATTAGAAGTCATGTTGGGTGTCTAGGGATTAGGGACATCTTCATGGAGTCAGGGGGATTGGGAAGGAGGCATGGATATGGAACAGTTGGAGGGTGGACTGGGGGATAAAATCTGGAGTATAAAATATTAATTAATTAATTAGAAAATGATAGGCCTATCAATCACCTAAGGGAGATTGTAAAGCGTATATCAATGGAATGTACTTTACACTAGTTTTCCAAAGACAGAATACCTTCTCCTGGAATACTTGTTAGAAATATCCTCCCAAAATACTGATCAGGAAACAACAGTCAGCCCAACTGTAAAACACATTCAATGCATTCAGAGTCCATATCACCTGGTGATTCCTAAAGGACCTTCCCTCTGTATCAGGAACAACACATATCAGAAATTCATTTCCAGAGAGAATCATACTAAAGTATCTGGAGGGTCACCAAACTTCCATCATGAAAAGAGATTTCATATTTATTATGACAAAAATATAACATTTATTTGTCCCTTACAAATAAATTTAAAACAATTTAAAATTAGACCAAAATCAGTAACATTCAGGCATTATAGGTCTAAGAGTAATTGACATCATTCCATTGTAACTAAGTGAAAGAAATGCTAAATTCAATCCCAATGTGGAAAATTTAGTTTCTTGTCCCACATCAAAATATTCCCACAGAAAGATACGAGTGAAATGGGAATATAAATATCATTGTATCTTAAGGTGGCACTCACATTTTCACATCAAGCTGAATCTCATTATTGTCTCTGTGGCTTCAGACTATAAAATAAATCTACAATAACAGTCCTATACCGCTGATGGAGAAGGACTCTCATAACTCTCAAGAAAATAGTCTTGAATCACACCCCTTCTGCAAACCTGTGATATTAGGTTACAAAATTTATAGTCCTCTTGGTTCCTCTGTTTTAAAGAGAAGCCACCTATCAACATGAAGGTCATGATCATACTTTCCCCTATTGCGTTCCTCGCCAGGTGACTACCATTCTTGTGTTAAAGTTGAGAACAGTATAAGAATGTGTGGAATATGTGAAATGCTTACTGCATGTGGTATGAATGCTGGCATCCCAAAGAGACACTAGTCAAAGAACAAAGGCAGTAAGACATAGTTTCTGGTCAAGTATCATTCTAGAGAATGGTGGAAAACAGATATGAAAACAGTATAGATTTATATTCAACATCCTAGTAGGAAGGTAAGGATCAGGATTAGTCAAAAAATCTTTCTAGTAATGTCATTTTGTCATATTTCTAAGAAACCTTTAGTTGGACCTGTTTCCGTAAAAAAAGAAATTAGACCAAAATTAGTAACATTCCAGCATTACTGGTCTAAGAGTAATTGGCATAATTCCTTGTAACTACTTGACTTCTGAGACATATAACTATCAGCAATGCCAATTGGTTTTACTTGATTCTAAGAGTCTAGTTGTTTTGTCCAACAGTACTTTGGTGGGACAGAGATATTTATAGAGATGCCAGAGATGTGTGAGAATCAGGGCCCTCACTATATATATATTGGAGCTGGTTAAGTTTAGAACTCCTGCTGAAAAACAGACTGACAAAAATCCCATCCACACACTACTATTTTAAAAGCAGAGAACTCCAATTGGGTGTGTTTTTGCATACGAAATGATGATAGAATCAATCAGGAATGACCTATTATACGTGGAGCACCAGAGACCTCTAAGTTTTTCAAAAGGGTCCCTAACATGGTTAGTTGCTCTGTTGTACTTTTTGCCAAGGCAGACTTAGGGAACATATCTTCGTATACAGGAAAGGCAACAAGAGATAATATGTTCCTGAGATGTGGACATAGAATCTGTTCTAGTATTCATACAACTATTCTAATTGCACTTGTACCAGCAATGTTACATGGATTTTACCTATGTCTATTCTACCAAAACTCTATCCAACTCCATCAGAAACTCACTGTAGGAGCAGATCTATCATAGATCATCTTTACCTACTTTCAATAGCACACTTTTCTCATCTTAAATTTATCAAGGGCCTTCTTCTATTTGTCTTCCAATGATCATCAGGTATAATTGTAACTCCAGACTGACATGACTAAGGGCCCAATGAAGATAGTGGGTTGGGTCTTATGTCTACATAAGACCTAATTTGTCTTATGAAGAGTTTACACTACAGTGATTTAAAGCATGACAAAAAGCAGATTGGAAGGAAAGGATTTACTTCATCTTCTATGTCTAGGTGTTAATCCACTACTGAAGGAAGTCAGGGCAGGATCTCAAGGCAGGATCCTCGTGGCAATAGCTGAAGCAGAGGCTGAGAAGGAAAAATTTTATTACTGATTTCTCAGTCTGCTTTCTTATATACCAGACCCACCAGTCCAAAGAAAATATCAAGAAGACACTCCACATCAACCATTAGGCAAAACAATTCCCTCGGGATACACTTTTTTCTTGAAAAAATAAGCCTTTATACAATATATTATGATCATGATTTTTTCCCTCTTCCCAATTCTTCCACCTTCCCAACTCTGAGTCCTTTCACATTAAACACACACACATTCTTTAGAAAGGAAAGATAAAGACAAACAAATTAACAAACAATAAAGAAAGAGCAAAAACAAAACAATATACAAGAAACACACAGAAATACACACATACCATAAAAAACACAAATTGAAGCTTTAATATACAATCAAAAAAACAAATAAGGCAGAAGCAATGCCTAAGCAAAGTTAAATGAAACAAGTCTACAAACGTAACACTGAGTTAATTTTGTATTGAACATCTACTGCATGGGGATTAACTAGTAGTCTTAAGGTTATTTAATATAACCAATGAGTCTCCATTGAAACAAAAATTAACATTTCCTTAGCAAGTGGTTGTCAAATTACAAATCGCTTCTTTGCTAGGAATGATGGCTTTTGTGAACTTTTCTCTCTCAACACCAGGATGCCTATAACAGAGACTTTTTCCCAACTAACATCTTCTCTTGCCAGATAACTTTAGCTTATATTAAGTCAAGACAAAAAAAAACACAACCAGTAGGACATAATCCTGATAGATCTTTGTACTATTTAACTTTATACTAAAAGTATTCTTTCATAAAATGCAGATGTAATACATTTTAAATATCATTATTAAATGAAATAATGAATAAAATATAGATTAAAATATACTTAATGTAGCACAAGATTAATTATTCAAGTTTGTTAATTTCAGAATGCAACTAATTTCTCCTGTTTCTCAGTAATCCTTAGTTCTTATATTCTAAAAGGCAATTAAATAGCCAATGTTTAATAAAGTCCCAGACTTCAGAAGCTACTAGTTTTTATATATGATATCACTTTATTGTGTAAGAAACAATCATTGACTAAATTTGCAGGGGATGTAGAATTTACTTCTAATTAGTGTTCACTATATCCTAGAAAATATACTCAGCTTTGACCTCCATTGATAGCCAATTAATGTTCAAGATCACACTAAAATTAGTTTTTTGTTTTGTTTTTTTGTTTTTTTTTTGTTTTTTTTTTTTGGATAGGAAACAAACAATAAGAAGATACAAAACTAGAAAGTGCAAACATGGTAGAGAAAAACACCAGATTAACAATGGGGTCCTGAAATGGGAAAGGATCCCACTGTTAGTCTGGTGGGTACATGAGAAGGGAATGAGCAGTGCTGAATGAAGGCTTTCCCAGCAAGTAGGATCCCAAAGACACTCTGGTGGGAAATCTGTTGATGAAGATTAAAACAAGTGCATGCCTTGTACAATGGTAGAACCTGTCTGAGAAGTAGCCATCAGTGAGATAATAGTACAGAATTTGGAACCTGGCCAAAAGATGATGGGAAGTTATCATAATGCATACATGGGAGAGCTGAATGATCTATCTGATTTTTATTAGAAGAGAATGTGCTATCTTCTGAGCAGTGACAACACTGAGGGGATGGGAAACTTACTAGAAACAGAAATCCATACAGTCAATAATGTTGAAGGAGAAAAGTTTTGTACCTAGGAACCCTTGAGAAGTGACCATGCTCAAAACATATTTTAAAGGGACTTCTTATGGTGATTTGCTCTTAAGCATGTAGACATGTACAGCATCTTTCTGAGAGGAAAGGTAGTGGGTTGTTACAGATGAGGAGAGATGATAATTTAAAAATACTTTCTGATGACATGCTCTCAAAATTAGTTATGGTATCCTCATATGGAACATATGCCCAGTGATAGAAGACCAGGATCACTCGGATCATTGTATTACTATGATGGCTCAAGATAACACTGCCAAACCAACACATTCTTAAGTCTTTTCTAACAGTGTTTTACTGGAATGCATCACATTAAAAATGAAGACCATTTTCCCCAGTGCTCATGTTCTCAATTCTCTTTCCCAGTTTCTTTTCTATTAGTTTCAGTGTGTCTAGTTTTATGTGGAGGTGCTTGATCCATTTGGAATTGAGCTTAGTACAAGGAGATAAGAATGGATCGATTTGCATTCTTCTCCATGCTGACCTCCAGTTGAACCAGCACCATTTATTGAAAAGGCTATCTTTTATCCACTGGATGGTTTTAGCTCCTTTGTCGAAGATCAAGGGACCATAGGTGTGTGGGTTCATTTCTGTGGCTTCAGTTCTATTCCATTGATCTACCTGCCTGTTACTGTACCAATACCATGAAGTTTTTAACACTATTACTATGTAGTACTGCTTGAGATCCTGGATGCTGATTCCCTCAGAAGTTCTTTTACTGTTGAGAATATTTTTAGCTCTCCTGGGTTTTTAGTTATTCCAGATGAATTAGACAATTGTTCTATCTAACTATATGAAGAACTGAGTTGGGATTTTGATGAGGATTGAATTGAATCTGTAGATTTCTTTTGGCAAGATGGAATTTTTTACTACATTAATCCTGCCAATCCATGAGCATGGAAGATTTTTCCATTTTCTGAGGTCTCCTTCAATTTCCTTCTTCAGAGACCTGAAGTTCTTGTCATACAGATATTTCACCTCACACCAGTCAGAATCACTAAGATCAAAACTCAGGAGACAGCAGGTGTTGCCGAGGATGTGGAGAAAGAGAAACATTCTTCCACTGCTGGTGGGATTGCAAGATGGTACAACCACTCTGGAAACCAGTCTGGTGGTTCCTCAGAAAACTGGGCATGACACTTCCGGAGAACCTGTTATACCACTTCTGGACATATACCCAAAGAATTCCCTGGCATGCAATAAGGAGACATACTCCACTATGTTCACAGCAGTCTTATTTATAATAGCCAGAAGATAGAAAGAACCCAGATGTGCCTCAATGGAGGAATGGATATAGAAAATGTGGTATAGTTACACAATGGAATACTAGTCAGCAATTAAAAACAATGAATTCATGAAATTTCTAGGCAAATGTTTGGAACTGGAAAATATCATCCTAAGTGAGGTAACTCATTCACAAAAGAACACACATGGAATGCAGTCACTGATAAGTGGATATTAGCCCAAAAGCTCTGAATACCCAAGACACAACTCAGATATCAAATCATTCCCAAGAAGAAGGAAAGAGAGGTCCCTAGTTCTGGAAAGGCTTGATGACAGCATTTTAGGGGATTACCAAGACAGAGAAGTAGGAGGGGGTTCATTGGAGAACAGGGGGAGGGAAGAGGGCTTATGGGACATATGGGGAGGGGGAACTGGGAAAGGGAAAATCATTTGAAATGTAAACAAAGAATATAGAAAATAAAAAAAATAAATAAATAAAAATGAAGACCACTGTTTTGTAGCAGTTTTCTGGAAGAAGGAAATAGTCCATCTAAAAGGAAAGCTCTACAACACAGAAAGTAAACAACTCAAATTCCTTCTGGAATTCCCTAAAACTGACTAAATTCACATGTGACCTTTCTCTTCCAGAGTATATAAACAATAAAGATTACTGAGAGTAAAATTTAGATAAGCAGTGCTGTCAAAAATACCTCAGATAAACCCAGTTTTCTGAAAAGGGCAGTGACCACTATTGTTGTAATTTTAACTGCAGAAATAATTATTGTGTTATGAATTATATGTAATAATAACATTTATTCTTTATGAATGCAATGCTTGTATTTATAGAGGAATTACTCGTGTGAGAAAAGAAAGCAAAGGTAAAACCAAACTGCGGTGTGTGCATGAGCCAAGTGCAAATGTGTGACTTCAGTAGACTGCAATAATAAGGCCTTTACAAAGAACTCTGTTACATGATATTTAAATAGTACTTTTATAAAATATTATGCAATTTCTCAACTAGCAGATCTACTAGGAAGCTATACTTTTCACACTGTGACAATCATGTATCAATAATATTTTAAAGGAGCCACTGTTATTTGTAATTCACTTGTTGTTGTAACACAAAATAATAAGTGAAAACAACATGATTATATGGTTTTCACTCTGCTTAACAGGGTTTGCATCCTACGTGTATATTGAGCAGATGCCAGAGCAAACCCTCAATTAATTTTATATAACAGGAGCAATTTTACACAATTATTTGAAAATCTTTGGCCTTGTTCCATTTCTCTGGCATAAATATATAGGACAAAAATTACATGAAATGATTATTCTAGTGGGATCACTTATAATAACAATTTTATTGGAGTTACATTTTTCTAGATTATAGATACTAGCTTTTCTGTGATCTTATTTACTACTTAAAAGCTGTTCCATGCATATTAACAATTATTATAAGTGAACATTTGCAGAGGTCTTACCGAATTCTAGATTTTCTAGTACATATTTTAAAAGGATAAACTCTTTCTCATCAGAATAAGACTGCACTTTAGCCAGCAGCAAACACATGTAACAAGATCAAATAACCAGGCCAAGGTCACACTGACCAACAGGCAAGACTCAGACCCTGCTGCTGAGAGAATAAAAGCAAGTTTCTAAGCACAAAGTCTCTGTTTTTCTTTCTTGCTCTTAACACTTGTCAAGTAAATTCAATACGAGACATTTTATTCCTAGCTATAATTATAAATTACTTAAAAATCGCATGGGTTTATTGGTGTCTGTAATTAGCATATTCATTTCGGCACAATCAGCTATATTTTTTGCTAATTATCCATTTAGAGATTCAGTCCACAAGTATTCATTAAACATCTACTACAGTCAAGCCTCTGCTTGAGTCTACATATTTTGCCATTCTTCCTGCCAAGAAATGCAGACGTGCATTCCCTAGTCAGGAAGCTTATTTCTTTGTAATCATTTTAGCTCAGGATGCACTTCCTTACCACTTAAGAAGTGAATAATTATAGTGGAGTCCAGATTCTATATATAGCTAACAACCAAGAGCATTTGGATCACACTTTTCTGTTTCCATTTTCCCTTTCCTTATAAATGCCACATTATAGCAACCATAACATTACATTATGGTTTATATTCATTCCAAATCCCTTTTAATCCATGAAGTCTTTGAGAAAATAAATAGTACCCATCAAGTGTTCAGGATATAGATTGGAGTCATGTGTTTGATTAACTTTTTTGCCTGAATGAGCAACCAGATTACTGAATGAATGAAATTCTTCTGGCACTCTAGAGATTTTAGACTGAATACCTGATGACGCTCTTCTCCAGTCAATTTTTGTTTTACTAAATTCATTGGATATTAAGTAGTAGCTCAACTGAAATAACAGAAATGGATTCAAATATGCTTAAATGTCATAGATGGGACGTGAGGCTCCACTCCAGAGTAGTTCTTCAGCTGGAAAGATGCTTACAGACACAGATTCTGTGCCCACCAAAGCATTATTTTTCCTTCTATGGAGTGATTAGGGGTGCCCTGATCGCACAGTATTGTATCTATTTTTTCTATTTTTTTCAAATTTATTTACATAGCCATCATTGCCACCCTCTCAGTGCCCACCACGGTTCCTCATCCCAGGCATAGCTGGCCTCTCAGAGGACAGCTATGCCAGGATTCCATCTGAGAGCACATCATAAAATCAGTAATAATGTCAGGCCTTGGTGCCCTCTTAAGAGTGGGGTCCCAAGTTGGAACTGTTACCAGACCTCATATGCTTCAGTCTCTTTTCCAATTTTATTCCTGCAGTTCTTTAATACAGGAACAGTTCTGGGTTAAAAAATTTGACTGTAGGTTAGTAACCCTCTCCCTCCAATTGGGGCCCTTTCTATCTACTGGAGCTGGGCTCTTTCAGTTCCCTGTCTCCAATGTTAGGCATTGTAGCTAAGGTCACCCCCTTAGAGTCCTTAGAGTAGAGCTGAGTCCTCTCACCTCCCAGTAATTACATCTTATTAGTAGATTGGTGGGATGTAAAACCAAAGTCATCTGAACTTCAGTCCTAAGTCAAATGTAGTGGCTGGTTTTGTGTTAACTTGACACAAGCTAGAATTATCACAGAGAAACGATCATTAGGTGAGGTAATGCCTCCATGAGCTCCACCTGTAAGACATTTTCTCAATTAGTGATCAAGGGGAATGAAAGTGCCCCTTTGGATGGTACCATCTCTGGGCTGGTAGTCTTAGGTTTTATAAGAAAGCAAGCTGAGCAAGCTAGGGAAAACTAGCCAGTAAGTAACATCCATCCATGGCTACTGCATCAGCTTCTGCTTCCTGACCTGCTTGAGTTCCTGTCTTGACTTACTTTAAGTGATGAACAGTAATGTTGAAGTGTAAGCTGAATAAACCCTTTCCTCCCCAACTTGCATTTTGGTCAATATATTTGTACTAGAATACTAATGTTGACACAAGCTTTAATTAAGAGAGAAAAGTACTGTTCTGTCTATTGGACACCTATATATATACCTCATGATGGTCATTATTGGTTTTGGTAATTAGCAAATACATGTTAGTCATGAAGCCAAAATTCTCTGTAGTTGGAATGTGTCCTTTAAAATAAATGATAAGCAAAGTGTTATCTATATTTTATAAGTTAATGAACTCAAGCTGAGAGGGATTTTTTTTTTGCCAGCATTTAAGGAGAAGTGAGATTTCTCTGAAAACAGTCCTTTCTGTTTTATAATAATAGAATGCCCTTGTTTTAGGAAAACATATTGAAGCCAAACGTAGAGCTTATATTTTTTGACTTTATTATATTAGCATGAAAATAAATGTGACACTTTCTTCTTGGGATTTTGGCATCTGCACTGGTATAATTAATGTTATATTCTATGTTTTCATGAATCACATATTTAAGCATCCTTTGTGAGGACATGCTAGAGGCTTCAGAAACTAATAACTATTAGATTTTAATTCTTCCTAAGGAGCTTAACAATTATTAGAACTAATAAGATATATCTTCACATGAACACTAACAAAAACCAGGACAGGACAACATGTCTTTTTCACTCCCAGTGATAAACACAATGATGAATTGAGGATGAGCCCTTCCTGGCTATGTTGAAAAGCCATTATGGAAAGGGATATTTGTGGTAAGAATGTTTTTCTGCATACCATTCATTTTGTATATATCCAACCTAAATCAATGGAAAATGATGCTATGGAAGGTTGGAAATGAATCTATACCACATGGAATAGTGAGTGATACAGGTTGACAACAAAAAGAAAGCACGTTAAGTGTACCTGACATAAACAGAGTGACCAAGGGGTTAGGGCTGAAGATTGGTGGTAGAATTCCAGTAGGAGCCATATTTAAAACTTAGAATAAGAGCTCCAGTTATGACTAAAAACAATAAAAACAAAAACCTATGAAAAATAAGATTAGCTCTGGGGATTTTTGAATTTAAATTGATAGAAAGCAAGTTTCTATCTGGAGGAAATTAGAGAATACAAAATTTATCTTTTGAGTCTACATATTTGCATTATGATTGTTAAGACATTTTGCTTTTGAATATAACTCCATTCCCAACCTGACATCAGACTGAACATATCTGTAGTGATAAATGTACCAAGTGTTCACTGAAACACCATTTGAGTCCTCCAATGCTATTACTGTGTGTCAAATAAATACACATTTCCAAAAACAAAACTTGGAAAGTTTAACAAATTTTCTTCATTATAATTTCATTGGATATATTTATTTTCTTCCAATTTTGTTTATAAATATTTTGAGGTTTTTTTTTTTGATTGATTTGTTGAAAGAGTGTCTCAAACTATCACTAGCCTGGCCTTGGGCTCAAGAGGATTTTTCTACCTCTGGCTCCTGAGCGCTGGTAGAGCAATCATAAAGCATTGTATATTATGATAGGAAAGTGCAGAGCACACTGCTCTGTAAGTTCCCTAAAGGAGATGCATTAATATGATATATATACTCATTCATAATATAATATATAGATGCAGAGAGAGTATATAAATACATATGTTAACATACATACATCCCTACATCCAATCTCTATACACATACACATAGTTATCATTTTCAGAGTTTTGAACCAATAAGATAGTTAAGGGCTTGGTTTTATATATATTTAAGGGTTTATTAGAATGACATACAGGTTGTGGCCTGAGAAGCAAACAATGGCTCTCTCCTGACAGAAAGGCCAAGAATCTGGTATTTCTTCTGTCAGAGAATGGGTGTCTCCAGTATGCAATCCATTGATGGAGTCCTAAGGAATTCCTTGCTAGCTGTCCATCCTCCACTTACATGGGAATCACAAAGAAGTTCTAATACCAGGAATAGAATACATGAACTGGCCACGGAGAGTAAAAGGAAGCAGGTAAAAGGCAAATCTTTTGCCTTCCATGTCCTTTTAGGTGGGTTTGCATTCAAAGGCTGGCTGCAAATTAAAGGTGGATATACTCACAAATAAAAAAAAAAAAAAACCAAAAACACCAAAAAAAACAACTTCCAGTATACCCAACTGCTTGTGTTTTAGTGAATTTCAAATGTAGTCAAATTGACAGCCTTGTTTAGCCATCACAGCCAACATGTCTGACTAATGATCTATTTTCCTCCAATCAAATTATGAAGCACTTTAATGCCTCGGATATAACCATTCTCACCTTTTTGGAAAGATTAGACAGTAAACTATTTTATAATTTTTAAAATTGTTTGTATAATCACAACAAAGAATTCCAGTCCACTGATGCTGAATGTCATCTACGTTAATTAGTGATGGTATTGAAATGCTTTAAAGCTTCCTTGTTCAGCTAAGTACTTCATTAATTTTCTGAAGGTGGACAAAGCTTCTGCTATGCTTATGCTACAGTTACTATGGTTTGATTGTCACATTTTTTGGAACATAATAGCTGAGGCAGTTTCTTCTGCCTTCCTTCCCATCATGCCATAATGCCAACCGGAGTCTAGCAAGACGTTTCAATGCCTGTGTATCATTTGAAACCTAGGCAAGGACCGTGTTACTAAACCATGTTACTAAAGATTTTATCTTGCCACGTGTGATGGATTGTGAATCACAGAATATGAAGATGAAAAACATACCAAATTGCAACTCTGCCAATACTGTGTCTTTATAATCTGATGAGATGTCTGCTGTCTTCAAACTGTTAGGGAAAAAAGTAAGTTAAAATAAGAAGAGCTTAACTTGTCTGCTTTCTGTGTTCCAAAACCTTAATCTATCCCACATGAAGGATAATCCTTGTGAATAAGATATTTATTACCTGTCATTGATTGTTGCAATCAAATATAGAGGTATGGGAAAAACAAGGCAAGACATAGTGGCCTCCATTGACATAAGCTACCACAAAGAAAGAATATAAAAGCACTGGGTCTGTGCGCACTAAATAATTAAAGTAAACTTAATGAACAGTGTACACTCTGTCACCTAAAAATCACTTGGATGTTAAAGAATATATATATTCCTTGATGCCTAACTAATATTTAAAAAATAAATGTTGATAAAATAAAATATAAATGTTCTTTAATGTTATAAATACCGAGAAGTGACTTGTTCAAGCACATCTATGTGTTGGCTCTTTCTATGGCTATTGTTGTGCAATGTGACAATGGGTTGACGCCTACTGCGTCACTGATACAAAAGAGGTGATTTTAATACTAGTTATCCAAATATTTTTTGCCACTTCTTGTCCCAGTCCATTGAACACGTCAGCATTTCTGAAGAACTGGAAAAATTATATGTTTTTTTTACTCCATGTCTCACTTTCATTTCAGGAACTTGATGAAGATTCTGTAAAGCTATTATTTAAAAAGTGACCCCAATATTTGTGCTTACCATTTTGTGCAAAGAGCACCATGCTTGCTAAATGTCGGTCTTTTGATCAGGAAAATGAATGCTAGCTTATCCTATCTACTTTTCCAGATTTTCATCAGTTTTCACTATTTTTCAATTAGAATTATTCCTTTGCTATGTTCAGAGAAGATTACTTAAAAAACACTCATTCGTAAGGACAGAGAATGTTGAATGTGACTCACATGGATTACTACAGAATGACACATAATGATAAGGAAA
Organism: Apodemus sylvaticus; assembly: GCF_947179515.1. NCBI lineage: Eukaryota > Metazoa > Chordata > Mammalia > Rodentia > Muridae > Apodemus > Apodemus sylvaticus. The sequence goes on along the minus strand of NC_067474.1, from coordinate 90,526,080 downwards.
GTATGATTCCAATTTTAGTGTCTTTTACTATAGAATATCAGAAATGGTAAATTAGGAGTATATTTGAAGACTTTTCTATAGTCAAGATGATTTATTTTGTGGAGTAAACAATGATCAATATGGACTGAAGATATGGCTCAGCACTTATTAGTATTTGCTGTCCTTGCTGAAGATCTGAATTTTGTTCCCAGCATCCACACAGAAGCTTATAGTTGTCTGTAACTCCAGCTCCTGAGAGTTCAATACTAGTTATCCAAATATATTTGCTACTTCCTGTCCCAGTCATTAATGTGTCAACATTTCTGGAGAACTGGAAAAGTTATATGATTTTATATATAACTTTTATATGATGTTTCTTAAGTCACACACGTGCAGATACTCAAATATACACAAGACAGACACTTGAATCTTAAAAACTAATAGCTCGTGAGTTTTAGAACTGGCAAATTCCAACAAAAATTCCAGAAAATTCCAGAGACAATGTAAATGACAACTTAGAAATAGTGATGGCCAGTTTGAGAGATTATGTGATTTACTAGATTTGACGGAAAAAAAGATGGAAGACACAGAAAGGTTTAAGTTGTTTGCCTGTGATCTAAGAGTGGTGTCCCTTGTGATGACAAATACAGAGCCAATCATTTTATATGGTTTAAATAGACAGCAGTAGTCTGTGGATTCATGTTTGTGGATAAAATTTTTCTCTCAAAGCAACAGAGGTTAGGTTATCTTCTAAAAATGTCACAGTCTTCTAAAAATGTCACAGATAAAATGCCTAACTTCTATAAATAAAGCCTTACGTATGATATAAAATCTTGCTTTTTTTCTACACCCATCCTATATAAACATAGTAAATAAAGATTGCTCAGAATGAAGCCTTCTACGTTATATGGAATAAACAACGTGCTACTTTCTTGGATTAGAAAAGTAATAGACTAAAGTTGTGCTTTGTCAGTGTTAATGGTTCTGTGGCTAGGACTGAATGAACATAACTGAACAATATACCTTGCCTCACAATCTACCGGTCTAGATCATACTGCAAGGACCTTCACACTGTACTACAGCATTTTGGGAAAATATATGGCCCATTTGACAATATTGGCTACAGTCGAGTGCTCTGTATTAAACTTTTGTGTTAGTGAACTGATGTTTCTGGTCTCGCATGGGTAATCTGGTGTTAAATTCTTAATATTGCAGCAAAACCACAGTATGTTTCTAGGCTATAAAATTCTTAAAAGAGTTATAATTTCAGTAAAACAACAGCTAAACTACTAAAGTATAAAGTAAGATATTTTAAGCATGGTGATAAATGGTCCAAAATATCATAAAATAAATTAAAAAATTAATTCTTCATGATGTAAAATTTAGCACTTAAAGAATACAATTAAACTGTGTTCAACAATTGTAACTAAATCTATATATTTACTTGATTTAATATTCTGTTTTAAGTGATTTAATTGAATCACAGACTAATTTCTTGCTATTTTAAGCAGTATATGAATTTTTAAAGTGGTACCATATGCCAAATCCCTTGGAGAAGCTATCTAGGTGTGAAGTCTACCTGTGAAAAACTATTTATAACGTGTGAAGTGCATTTTTCATAGTGGTAAAGATGATAAAATTATTCTGGACTACCACAATTGGAATTTAATAAACTTGATGCATATTATGTAGAAATAGAATTGAGAAAAATGAAATTGTGTTACATTTTATTTGAACTAGAGAAAGAGTTCTAGAAATAGATTGAATAAATCTATATTCATATTATAATTTTCAAACATTTTAGAAGCCATAACTAGAGAATATTTTTACATAGAATTTTCTACCAATGTCCCAGTTTTTTGAAGTACTGAATTTCATTGTGTCACACACATACTTTTGAATAAAGACTCCTTTCCTTCCAGCCAGATGTTAGTTTAGAAAAGATTCAGTGACTGCTTAAAAACTGTCTCGAATGCTTTGTTTTCAGGCCCTTCTGAACACTTCTCACACAAGGGTGCTAAAAACACAGGTTCTCAGAGGAAATGGTTTAGAAATGCAGTTAAACCATCCCCACAATCATCTTGCTCCTGATTTTAATTGAACATATTTTTTCATACAATTTATTCTTATTATGGTTTTCCTCCCCCAGCTTTTTTTCAGGTCCTCCTCACCTCTCTTCCCACACAAATTCACACCATTTTTTGCTCTCTCATGAAAAACAAACAGGCATCAAAAATAAAAAGAAAGAAAAATAATAGTGAAATAACATGTGATAAAACAAAATAGCAAACCTGAATAGGACAAAAAAAGTGAACAGAAAAAAAGAGGTCTAAAGCAAAAGGCATTGGCAAACACAAAAGTCCCTTATAAACACAAAATCAGAAGCTATAATATATACGCAAATAACTTATAGGATAAGGAAAGCATACCCAGACAAAGCATTGACACAAAGAACGTCCAAAAGACCAATGAGTTTGTTTTGTAGTGGGCATGGGGACTGGACTAATGGGCAGTGCTTTGTATACACACTTGATATATTTTCCCTTGGAGAAAACTAGTGTTTGATTAGTGAGTTGTTATCAGTTGGAGAGAGTGTCTGGGCTAGCCTGTGTCCATTTTCATTCTCAGCACTGAGTGAGCACTGTGAACATCGCCATAATCTTGGTGAGTTCATGCCTACATAGGTCCTACTGTGTTTAGAAGGCCTTGATTCCTTGCTGATCTCCATCCCACGTATTCTTAGAGTCTTCTGGCCTCTTTTTCCACAGGGTTCTCTGAGACCTCCTTGGAGGGAAATTATAGAGACTGCCCATTTAGGACTGAATGTTCCAAGGTCTTTCATTCTCTATACATTTTCATATGTTCAGTTCTTTGGTTATGAAAAAATAAAGAGTACATGTATATTTTGCTCTCATGGGTCATTGGTTTCCAACATATCTATGAGATCCCAAGTTTGCATGGCAAAATTTTCTTAATAAAACAGTGCTTTTCTTATTACTACTAAGATTTCAAAACCATAGTACTTCATGTTTATTTCTTATTCTATTTACATATTATTAGTTACCATTTGGATATATAACCAGTAAAAAATGAAAATGATATAGGTAATTATAGAAGAAGGGAAGAAAAGGCATGACTATTATTCTTCTCTTTAAAATTTTTTTCTTCTTTCAAAATTTCTTTGATATATAAACTATGTTGACTAAATCTAACCCTTACTATTAATAATTTATATACATAAAAGTATTCTTATAATGAATTGAATATAGTGTTATTCATAAAAATTGAGATTTCTATGTGTTTTATGAGAAATTTATTATATAGCTCAAATGACATTATATTTTCAATAATATGGGGAAGGATTATAACCATAAATAAATAAATTTTTAATATTTTTAAGGCAATAGTTTGATTCAGACATCAAATATATTTTCTAATATTGCTTGCTACTAATTTTACATGGCTTCCCAAAACAAGCAAAGAAACAGACAGAAAATTGGAAATCTTTATATTGTGGATCCAAATGGGATCTACATGGGAATTAGTAATATTTCTAGGTGTTGGAATTTAAAAAAAAATGTTTTAAAGACTCCTAAGATTTTCTTCTAGCAAGCAAGCAAGACACCAGAATAAAGCATTTAAAGCATTGCTACTGTTTCTTAAATTCCATTATGTGATTCATCAGTATTTCTTTATTCCAATTACAGTATGCATTGTATATCTGTTCCCATATCAACCACAGCAGCAGTCAATAGTGGTTACAGTAACCAGACTCATGACAAGCAGAAAAAAAAAAGAAAAATTGGTAAGGATTGACAGACAATGAAGTTACCCATCCTGTGCACCACACATTAGGCTTAGTCTTATAACCTCTGTCTTACTGCAAGGTGGTAAGGAGGACAAGGGTAAGCACTACTGACTCTGCTCCAGCATCAGGAAAGCATTTGTAATTAAAACCTTGTGTGAATAAGTGTGCATGACAAAGGCAGAGATAATGTGGAGAAATCCTACAGATGAGAAAGGAGGCTCATTAGCATGCAGCAGTTCCAAACAAATGGAAGGATAAAATGCAAATTTAAAAAGGGGTGTGATAAGCTAATCTCAATATTTAGAAAGATTTGACAAGCTAATGATCCACATTGTGAATATTACCTGTTAGTATTCTGAATGAATGCCCAGGAATTTCAGCATTACTTCATTTGTGGTCTCAAAGGTTTCTAAAGAGTCTATCACTGGCTATCAGGCTTTAAGTACTCTGCCCATGTAAGGCTAAGTCACAGAGCAGAATTATTCATGGGTGTGCTGGGTGATAAAATATTCACAGCACCCATTAAAGAAGTAATATATTAGTTTTTAAATTACAGAAGTATTCTGTTGGTTATTTCCCACAGAATCTTATTATCATGGATAAAGAACATTCACATAGCTTACCATGAAAGGCACCCCATGTGTGATTAGAGAGTATTTAATACATTTCAGAAATCTTCACTTCACTTGTTATAAACAGGTTGAAATGACAATTAGGTATTCTCATGGTTATTAAATTCAGAGGATCTGAAGGAACATTGTAACTGTGAAATTGTACCAGTAATGTGCATAATAATGTAGACAGTAAAAAGAAATAAAAGGATCAGAGTTATACTTTTAGAATAAATCTAATTATTTATGCATAGGATTATCCTTCAAAGCTTTCTGAAGACACACACACACACACACACACACATGCACACACACACAGACAGAGGGGCAGACAGAGGGAGAGGGAGAGGGAGAAGCAGAGGAGGAGGAGAGACAGAGAGAGAGAGAGAGAGAGAGAGAGAGAGAGAGAGAGAGAGAGAGAGAGAGAGAGAAAGTGGGGAGAAAGATATGGTCCAATATTTTGGCATCCTAAGGGCTATATACTCAGAACTTAGTCACCTGAAGATCACACTGAAGAGAGCTTTGAATATATGTGTTGCCAATTAGAAAGATGAGTTACCTATTTTTTCATAGCTTGAACACCATTTATAGACATAGGCAATATAAACAAGGATATAGTCTAAGAAAAGCAAACTGTTCTATAAACCTACAGTCAATATCAATTCAATAGCAAGTTAAGGTACCAGTAACATAATTTAGTGAGTGAGTGAGTGGGTTTGGCGCTAGACCTCATGGTTTGATTTCAAATCCCCAGGAACCATATGATGGAAGGACAAATTGACTTTCACAGTGTATTCTCTAACATCGACATGCATCTATTGCGAGCACTTTCTCTTCTCTTTCTCTGCTTTTTTAAAGATTTATTTATTATTATATCTAAGTATACTGTAGCTGTATCAGAGGAGGGTGTCATGTCTCATTACAGATGGTTGTGAACCAAAATGTGGGTGCTGGGGTTTGAACTTAGAATGCTCAGAAGAACAGTCAGTGCCCTTAACAGCTGAGCCATCTCTGTAGCCTCTCTTTTTTTTAAGCACACACATATAAATTACTATAGAGCAAGTATAATGTTACCAAGATTGTTTATGAAATTTGATATATTTCCCCAGCTTAGTTTAATAATTTCTAATTTTCTTTGTTAAATGTTTTGTTGGATATTTTCTTTATTTACATTTCAAATGTTATTCCCTTTCCTGGTTTCCGCCCCTCCCAGAAATCTGCTCTCCCATGCTCCTTCCCCTGCTTCTATGAAGGTTTTCCTTCACCCACTCCTCTCCCACCTCCCTGCCCTCAATTTCTAACCAATATTTCAGAGTAGCTTTAAGCTGTTGAGTACAAATGAATTTCAGATTTCATTGTACTACAGCATTTTGTAAGATACAAGAGATGATGTCAGTGATGTTTTCAAAGAATCATGTGTGTGTGTGTGTGTGTGTGTGTGTGTGTGTGTGTGTGTGTGTGTATGTTGATTGTGAATATTAGTGTTTAGTTAAGTCTTAGATGTAAATTGGTTTAATTAAATGGGTCATTTATAATCATAGAGCATGGAACCAGCAGATGTTTTATGCAAAAAACACACACTTCATATCCCTATATATCACCCTGTTTGATAGTAAAGAAGAGAACCATTGACTTGAATCAAACAAGAAGTTCAATTCTCCCCAATCCAAGTACCAATCTAACAGTTCAATGGTCCCCTCTAATCTAACTCTTCAACTTCCCATGGGCCAGCTCCTTAAGGCAAAGTAGCATCTGTATTAATGAAGGCATGTCATATAGGTCAGGCCCTGTATGCAGCCAGCTGGTGTTCTCATGCTGTTTATTAAAAGCAGCCGAGTATTTCCAAAGAAGACTAAAGTCCAAATAGTACAATCAGCCATGATACAGATTCTCACATTGCACTTGCCTGCAACTTCCAATTATGCACTTTAAGCCAATTCTATCTTCTTTACAACTATGGCCTTTGGCACAAAGTGTAAGAGTCTTTCTGATAAATAGAAAGGGAAAGTCACTTGTAATTAAGTATATCCTTTTAGAACATAGAACTCTCAAGAGTTTTATAACATACTTATGTATGTATAAGTGTTTTCAGTACAGCACAACTAAAGAACAAAGGAGACGTTTGAACTGAATAAGACCTACAATTGCTTATTTAAACCTAGGCCAAAAATCTACTTCATACATGCTGTCACTGATATGAACTCAACCTTAAAGAGACCATGTTGTTAATACAAATGAAGAAAGTAGATTGAAAATACAGTCTGATATAATGAAGCATCTACTTGCTCCACTCAGGATTCCTTATAAATAAGAGGATCACTTGTCAAGGCAATATTGTTACCAAAAGGGTGTTGTAAGTTATCAATTAAAATATCAAGACAATATGCAAAGACATGTCCATAGGTCAGGCCAATCTGGGCAATCCTTCAATTGAGAATCCTTTGACAGCTAACTTTAGGCTATGTCAGGTTGACAATTAAATCTGCCTGAGACATAGAACCAGACCGTTAAAATGAATGTGCCTACTTCTCAAGAAGGGGACAAGAATGCAAGACTGGTAACAGGGAGATGAGAAATGGAGAAACTAAAGCAAAGTTTATCAAGCTATATATGTATGTGAGAGAACAACATTTTTGCAAACAAAGGGGAAGACTGAGTCTAGTCATTTTGATATCCATGGACTTAATAGGAGGAGGACTTAATCTTAGCTGATTAGTATTATGAGTTTTACACATTTATCTTTCACCAGGTGAAATGATGCTCCAGTGAATGACAGATACGTTTATTATATAAGTAAAGTAAATATGTAGAAGGATTCAAGTAGTTTATACTAAAAAATGTAGATGCCAGGAAATATGCAAAGACAATGCTAGATACTGGAAAACATAAAGTAAGTTTGCTGCAAAGAATTAATCCAAATCAATTCACAGAAATAAACTTTTCACATTGAAATACTGAGTGCTCTGTTTGGTTTATTCATAATGAGGATTTCAGGGATTTTAAGTCACTGGCCATACATTTTCTTATAATTAATTTAAATGTGATCAATTTAACATATAAATTAATTTTACATATTCATTTATATCCTTATATGATATATATACATATATATATATATTATTCAGATAGTATGCTCATTATTTTTGACAATGGGAAAATGGGATGTTATGCATGTGAGTATTATTAACACACCATGTTACTGAAAACTAATGAAGAGACTGAAGCTTAATTTAATTTGTAATTTTCCAATTGTGAACAGGAAATAGTTAATAACATGAAAATTTCTAGAATAGAAAGATATTCCACAATATAAACCACACCAATCAATCTTTGCAAAGAACATTTGTGGGTATACTCTGTTACACACCCTGGCCTATCATAATTTCCAAATTGAGTTTTTAAATTTTTATTTGTTTAGTTGTTGATGTTTTTATTTTTGTTTGTTTATAGGCAGAAGGTTCTAAGAGTGGAAGGTAAGTATGGAGGGATGAGAGATTAGTGCATGATGTGAAATTCAGAAATAATCAATAAGTTTTTTAATTCAAAAGAAAATGCGTATCTCTAAAAATGCTGGTAGGTAGAAAAAATGCACTGAGCATGGAGTATAGATAGACCTCATGGCTTTTGCAGTATAAGAGCTACAACTGTACATGTGCTTTTCTTCATTTAAGGAATAAGTCATATAGAAAGTAGCACATCAAAATATTCTAAGAGCAGCAAGAGAAGTTGATGTAAACTGAATGTCATGTGACACATTTATAACATTTTCAACAGCAGTTTATTACTGTCCAAAAAGGTAGGGGAATAAAGGCAATGACAAGAATAATTCTATACATTATTAAATATTCAAAGTTAGACTTTATTGGAATCTAAGTCAGTAAAGGATATTTTAATAAGTCTATATTGGGTGTATTTCAAAGTGGAAATGGCTGTGCTAATATCAGTGTTAAAATTCTCCATACCTCATTTCTTAGTTGTGTTAACATTTGCTTCTCCACCACTGCTCCCTCACAGTAGCTACTGCTGAGCTTCTACAGGCGTTGCTCTGCTCTAATGGCCTGGCTTCACTGCTCTCCATGTCAACATCTATTCACTGTGATCTTCGCTGATAAAACGCTGCCAGCTATTAGAGTCACATTATCCAGTCAAATAGTTCTGGCGCAGTGATAACCCAATACATAATGTAGATAGAAAGCAGGACCAGGAATCAAAGTGGAGTCAACCCTTCACACTCAACCAATGGTAGATGGCAGTAGGTCTCTGATTTGGAGATGTATAAATATGTTTAGGTGTAGGTGTAGGTAGGTGTAGGTGTAGGTATAGGATAGAGGGAGAGAGAGAGAGAGAGAGAGAGAGAGAGAGAGAGAGAGAGAGAGATTGATTCAAAAATATCTCCATAGAATCCCCCAATATTTTCCACACTGAAATTGTATTCCCAGTCATCTGACTTGTCACATAAAATGACCAAGTGTGTCTTTCTCAGGTTGTTATTCTAAGATATACTACATCAAAGCAGAGTTGTTTCCTTAGAATCAGGGAGAAGTAAACTTAGAGGTCAGGCTGTTCTTGACAAAAGACAGAATAATATTTCAAAATGAAGACTATATCAAGTTCAAGCAAAATAAGTTCATCTGGAGAAATAGCCTAGGTGGATGAGAAATATAAAACCCTACAAAGTGATCTATTCCGGGAGGAAAAACTTAATAGCAGTTGTGTAAATAGCCTCAGAAAAATTTGCACTGTAACAGTTTCAAAGTAAGATGTAAAAAATAAAGCAAAAGACTACAGAAAGAGTTGTAACCAAAAGACACAATCCTACTATAATTCTAAGTTAGATATAGCTGAACAAATGTATGTAGAATTACATGATATGATTATAAAAGAGGCTAGGGGTTATTTCAAAAAGTTATAAGATATTTAAATGTTAATATATTAAACATCTAATAGATAAGACCTTGATCTTGTGTAGTCTTGAAGCCCCCGAGTAGGCTGATGCTAGAGTGGTGAGGAGGGAGGGGGTAAGTGGGTGGAGGAGCACCTTAATAGACTCAGTGGGGAGGAGGGATGGATGTGCGATGTGGGATTTGTGAAGCGGTGACTGGGAAGTGAGATATTTGAAATGTAAACAAATAAAATGATTTTAAAAACAATAAAATATTAGTAAAACCATGAAATGATAAACTGAGGAAAGTGGGTAATGAAAAAGAATAAACAGAAGTTGATTACCTGGTAAAACACTCCAATGAGGAGTAATAAGCTTAGGTTTCTCCTTACTTACTTACTGACACCTGACACTACCCAAAATTCCTGAAGGCATCTTAATTAGGGGATTGTCATGATTATGTTGGTGTGTGTGTGTGTGTGTGCGTGTGTGTGTGTGTGTGTGTGTGTTGAGAGGGCATTGTTTTGATTGCTAATTAATGTGAGAGGGCTTAGCCAAATGCCATTATGGGACATGTGTTCCCAAGTTACAAATGAAGGTTCACTGTTGAAGTCTGTAAAACTTTTGCCTTCAGTTCTTTTATGGTTTTTCCTTCAACTCCTACTTTGAATGTCTGCCTTGGCATAGCTTAATAATGCCCTATATTTTATAAGTGAAATAAACTCTGCCTGATGTTGCTTTCTGTGAATGTTTTACTGGAACAACAGAAAGCAAATTATAACAATAACTAGAGTGACTATATTTACCAATAATTTATTGCATGTTTCAAAATTTCTATGAGAAACAGTTTTGGGTAGTTTTAGTACACATAAAAACTATACTGATTTTTATTACAATTTCTCTGTAATACAATATGATATATGGGGCCTTGATTTTCTCAGTTATATTATTATTCTGTTTTGTTTTGTTGTTTTTCATTGATTGGCTGGTTTTGTGTGTATGTGTGTGTGTGTGTGTGTGTGTTTCCAAATAAAAGTGAATACTAATTTTACAATTTTTGAGGAGAACTGTTGTTGGAAAGTTCATGGAAATTGCATCAATTTTGCAATTAATTTGGTAGAATTATCATTTCTTAAATATTATTAATAGCAACCCATGTGAACAGGAGATCTTTTCATTCTCTAGTATTTACTTAATTGTTTTTCTTCAATTTCTTAAATTTTTCTTATACTAGTATTTCTCTTGCTTGCTTAGAGTTTTTCAAAGATTTGTTTTAATGTGCTTATTGTGAAAAACATTGTTTCACTGAGTTATTTCTCAAATTTATTGTCACTTGTTTATAGGAAGAGTACTGAGGTTTGCATCTTACTTTTACAATCCAGGTGAAAGCATTTATTAGCTGGAGACCTTACCTGGTTGAATCTCTAAAATTTTTCTTTTTTCTTTTTTCTTTTTTCCCTCTATTTATTTGATTAAATATAAATAAAATAAGCTGTGAAGGAACCATTTTAAAGTCCAAAGAGACATCAGCTTAGTTTTAAGGCTGCAGTAGCTGATAGAAAAATTAATTTTTCTATAAAGCTTAAACAGAACAAAGAATAAACAATGAAAGAAACAAAGAAAGCATTTTCAATACCTGCACAGTTTCAAACTAGACAAAATTCCAACACTGAAAATATACACTAGACCCAAATTCTCACAACTTAATAAGAAGCAATTTGAAGTTGATTCCTGCTGGGAAAGGGAGAAATTTTCTCCTGGATCAAGGGATATGTTAGAATTGGTCCCATGTCCAGGAGTAGTTGGCCATAACAAGATGCACGCCATGAATTTTGTCTTATTTTGGGTTTTGTATTTGTTTTTGAGATGTCATGAGTATTTTAAGAAGTCATTACACTGACAAGAACCACTTCAGTACAGTGTGTGGTTCATAGAAACTTTGTTGTACACTCTTCACTCTCTTCACACCCTCCTAAGGCTTTGCCAGGATGAGGACACTACACTTCTACATTTCATCTTTTAGAAAAGCAGATAGAATATGTAAATTGAGCAGAATAGAAAGGTTAGTTGAATCTTAGATGCTAAAGCTCCTAAGAATTTCAGCAGCTCTTAAGTTCCTTGTTTTATGGCAAATAAATTAGATAAGAGAAAGCTATATGCCTTTTGTTAGTTGTTCTGTCCCATGAAAGATATGGTAGCTGCTTTGATATTAAAATTGGTATTTTCCACAATTCACACCTTTGTTAAAACAGTTGGGTCATATTAATTGTTTAATTTACACAGAATAGCTAACCAAAATTAAACACATTCTTTGCAAAAAGTAAAGCTGAAATCACCAAAATGGATAGGTTGTCCTGTCTTGTTTCTAGGACTTAATCTTTAGATCTTGCTCCTTACTCCCTATGCCCTCAGGAAATCACAGACTTAATTGTGGTACTTTGTGTTGATGAAATGGGCCTCTGTGAATTACTAATTTATCACAGTGTGCCATGCGTCCTTACAGCACCCTTCTAAGATGGAGCAACTTTATCCCAGGTTTTATTTCTTTCCTTCTAATATATAAATATAATCACCTGTCAAAGACACCTGGCTAAGATGATTTCATTCATCTTTGTTCTTTCTCCTTGGTGAAACTACAGACCCTTGGTGACATTCTAAAATTCCTTCACACTTTCTTACCTGTACGTTGTGTTGTCACCAAAATCTGTTCTGTTTTGAATTAAAACTATTATTTTAATCACACTGATTCTTCATAGGCTTTTCTAACTGATGGATTTACTTAAAATCTGTTGGCTTCAATGTATTTCTTATTTATAACCACTATTTTAACTTGTGAGCACTGGCTTTTGCCAGATTCATGCAGTGTTATTGTAAAAACTGAAATTAGAGTAAAAATCAAAGGAACAATCTTTTTGTATCCAGCTAACATCCAGCTAATACCATGAATTTCTAGGTCCATTATACCATATTTGAGAAATTATATTTCTAGATTGAATTAATTCTTTGTGAATTATGTTTGCCATCCTTCCTTCTGGGGAAACTGTAAAATTATCACTAGTCACATCTAATTATGGAGAACGGAGAAAACTGATAATGTTATGTGTCAGAATTGCACATAGAGCCTGTTGGCTACTCTTCCTGCCCTCAACTGTACTTGTCCATCAGAAATCAAAAGATCCATTAGCACCCATAATCACTTTGGCTTGTCTACAGGTACATTCATAATATTAGCAAACAATAACTTAGTGCAATAATGACTATTATTGCACTACACAGACTATTTTTTCTATCATCAAACACCCTGCAGAACAGATTTTCATGGTAGGTGTCAAGCAGATTTATACTCCTCACACCTTTCAGTTATCTGTCCTTGATGCAGTGGCTGAACACAAGTGCATCTCCACAGAGCAAAATAAATAGATGGTGAGATGTATCGGTAAGCCTCTTGACAACTTTTCTCTCATTAGAATAAAGAACAAGAAGATTTGATCGTCTAAGTTAAACTCTAAATACCCTCAAAGTAAAGGTACAGTTATAATTTTGCCTTAGTTTCACTCTAAGCTGTATAAGTAAAATCCTCTTCGTGAATCCTACTACCAACCAGGAGAGACCTTAACATTCTCTAGTCTGTCTATTACAGAATCAGAACATATGAAGCCACATTCCCTGTTATTTTTTCCACTTTATTTACATTCCAGTGAAATACTCATATATTAAAGTACAATGTTTGATAATCCATAACCAAATAGGTAGCAACCATGATATTTAGCACCCAGGTGAAGAGATGCTCCAGGGAAGGGACAAACTTTTTTGTCTTGACAGATAACTTTGGCCCAGCCTTCCCTTCACAGGTTATAGTGTACCATGAACCTCAGTTTTAAAAGATATTCACCACTAAGTTTTTCATCAGTTCTATTTTGTAACAAACAATTATTATTTGGGATATTCATTTGCATAGCATGGATACATATGAAGAGTCCAGGCTACATGTGAATGACAGTATACACCATTATACATTGAAGGTATACATTATTACATTGCTAACTCTTCTTTGGGATTTTCTTACAGATTCCATTACTATACCCGTAAAAGCTAAGAAAATATAAAGCACCAGAATTTTGTATATTGATCACTCTTCAGTGTAAAAAGCATAGCCACCTGATATTGTACACAAGACTCCCTACTTTCTTTGTTTCTAAATGCTGAAATAAATATATTGTGGTTTTTGTTTCATTTCATTTTGTTTTGTCTTGTTTTGTCTTGTCTTGTTTTGTTTTGTTTTGTTTTGTTTTGTTTTGTTTTGTATTGTCAGTGCTCCTTCCACTGTTTCTAGCTTTATTAGGGGCAATGACTTGGAACTCCAAGCTTCAACTTGTGCAAATGTCAAGCTAGTGCACCAGCCCCATCTAGAGGTCAAAAATATAGCTCTCACCTTTGCACTACCTAATGTGAGAATGTGGTGAAAATAATCTGCTTCTTATCATTTTACTTCTAATTTGTTTCCATAATGGTCTCACAGCATAATGCAGGAACTACCTGTATTTACATATAGCACAGCAAGAATAACTACAATGTCTTGCTTGAGCATCACCCCAGTGTGGTTTATCACCCAAAATTCCTCCCACATGTCAGAAAGCGACCTCCACTACCAGTACAGCAACCTGATTTCTTCTCCCTACCTCTCCTTTTCCTTCTCTTTCTCCCTCTCCTTCTCCCTCTCCTTCCTTCCTTCCTTCCTTTTTTCCTTTCTTTCTTTCTGATAAATTTTAAAAAGAGTACTACATGAATGACTGTCTTTTTTCTTGGCATTCAGCAGATACTCTATTACTCATGTTTACCTTATTAGATCACTGGGCATTCCATGGAACATGGAAATAGAATAGAGGATATATATGTATCTTGCCAAAATATTAATGCATTTTATTTTAATTGTTATCTTGCTACAAATAGAAAAATTTCCTCCCAGGATGAGGAAATTATTCAATCAGTACTGAAATAAATTTCTTGTAATTATTTTAAAAATTATTACTCATGTGTTTAACAGTTTTTTAAGTATTTAATGAATTGTTTTCAAGACAAGATCTTATGTTGTACTCCTGAACTTTCTGGCTTCCTCTCCTCAGTAATACAAGGACAAGAAGTCCCCCTTTCCAAGATTTTGATGGCTGTTAACATAAAGTATTGGTTAAGACATATTGATTTTTCTCATTCATTTATTTACTAAAATATTTGCATATGTTCAAAGCTATGAGAAGATTCCTCACTTGCTAGAATGTAAGCCAAGGTTGCCCTACATGTAGGTATTTGAAAGATAATCAGAGTGATAAGTTCCATTTAGTATGGGAACACAGAAAGTGTTGCTTTTATAAGAAAGTATCTTGAAGTATGAATAAAATTTGTCAAACTAAAACTGTGGACAAGGTTATTCTGGGTAGAACAAAACTGCATATCATATACATCTTTTTTTCTTGAAAAAGAGTTAATGAGGCTATGGTTATAAATATTCTCTGGTTAACCTAAAAATTGTTTTGTTTATTTCATTAACCACTAGGCTTAAGTTTAGAAGCAAAAATAAACATTTAATAAGAAATTTTAAATAATAAGTTGCATAGCATTACATGTTTTAGTAGAACAGGTTTAATGATGATATAAAGGAGAATTTGGAAAATGAAAGGTCATAATTTAGGTGGCTAATTCAGGAAAGTGATAAAAACATTGAACTAACCTAGGTATCCTCAAGGTACTATTCATATTGGTGAGCATACAGCTTGATGTACTATATAAAAGAAAGGAAGGAAGAAATGAAATATCTCTGATGCCCTTAATTAGATTCATGAGTAGAGAAACTCATATCACTACATAGGGAAAAACATTTGTGAGAATTTTTATATGTTTCCATTACTATTTCACACAGGTGGATAAAGATTCCCAATGAATATTAAGAAAAAAATTTTGTGGATTTGAGAGTGCAACAAAAATAGATAATAAATGATTCAGATTATGTTATTCTTGTGTAGTGTGTTCATTGGAAACTAGTGTAATACCCGGCCTACTGTCCTAGAAATGGAAGGTCATGCTTCCTTTTAGCAACATTCTGTTGACTTGTTTTAACTCCATTTTTAACCAGTGTGTTTGTTTGCCACATATAAGTTTCTGGTGAAGTCTGACTGTTGGAGCTAATTAAAATTTAAATAAGCATAATATTTTCAGTTTTGAACATCTTAATATATTGTTATTTTGAAAGGAAAGAAACAAAGTAGAGTTTGGATTCAGATGTCCTGAGTTGAAACCTGGCTAAGTTAGAAGATAGTGTGTGATACATTTAACTTTGGTTTTTTTTCTTTATTTATATTTCAAATGTTATCCCCCTTTTCTAGTTACTACTCCCTCCAAAACCCCCTATCCCATCTCCCCTCTCCTTTCCTCCATCTAACTACCCACTTCTCAAAATATGTATTTTGATAGCTGAGTTTCTGAAGAATCCAGCTTATTTTCATCCCTCTTAAAAACAAAAGAATACCAAAAAAATGTGTAAAAACACACACAGAGAGACAAAACAACACACACACACACACACACACATTGCATTGAGGATATTTTTAAAATACATATATAACTGAGTGTGATGTTAAACAGTACTTTCCAGGAATTGGGAAGGAGAAGTATTCAGATATCTATGAGTTCCGGCCTTATTTGCATAATGTGTTCCATGCCAGCCATGAATAAAGACTGAGAACCTGCCTCAACATTAAAAATATTTATAAAAAAATGAAAAGGGAATTAAAAATATAATTCCATGGTAGAGTATTTCAGTGGCACATAAGAGGCCACTGGTTCATTTCCTAGTATCACAAACATGAAGTGTCCATTATGCTTTGGTGCATTTTAAATATATTTATTAAGATTATATTTACATAATGGAAAGAAAACTGATTTTCAGAAGTTTTCCTCTGTACTTCTTTCTATATGTGCACTCTTCTGTGTCCTCCTCCCCCAATCAATAAATACATGTGATAAAAAATTTCAAAAAAAAAAGAATATATCATTTGTTATTGTGAAGGGAGTCATTTCCCTAATTTCTTTCTCAGTCTGCTTATCCTTTGAATATATAAAGGCTACTGATTTGCTTGCTTTGATTTTGTAGCCAGCCACTTTGCTGAAGTTGTTTATCAGCTGTAGGAGTTCTCTAGTAGAGTTTTTAGGGTCACTTAAGTATACAATCATATCATCTGCAAATAGTGATAGTTTGAATTCTTCCTTTCCAATTTGTATCCCTTTGACTTCCTTCTGTTCTCTAATTACTCTAGCTAGGACTTCAAGAACTGTATTGAAAAGATATGGAGAGAGGGTGCAGCCTTGTCTAGTCCCTGATTTTAGTGGGATTGCTTCAAGTTTCTCTCCATTTAGTTTGATGTTGGCTACCGGTTTACTGTAGATTGCTTTTACTATATTTAGATATGGGCCTTGAATTCCTGTCCTTTCCAAGACTTTTAGCATGAAAGGATGCTGAATTTTGTCAAATGCTTTTTTCAGCATCTAATGAAATGATCATGTGGTTTTTTTCTTTGAGTTTGTTTATGTAGTGAATAGCATTTATGGATTTCCTTATATTGAACCATCACTGCATCCCTGGGATGAAGCCTACTTGATCATGGTGGATGATCATTTTGATGTGTTCTTGAATTCAGTGGGCAAGAATTTTATTTAGTATTTTTGCATCGATGTTCATAAGGGAAAATGGCCTGAAATTCTCTTTTTTAGTTGGATCTTTGTGTGGTTTTGGTATCTGGCTTCGAAGAAGGAGTTGGGTAGTGTTCCTTCTGTTTGTATTTGGTGGAAAAGTTTGAAGAGTATTGGTGTTAAGTCTTCTTTGAAGGTGTGATAGAATTTTGCACTGAAACCATCTGGTCCTGTGCTTTTTTTGGTCAGACGCCTATCTATGACCCCTTCTATTTCTTTAGGGGTTATGGGTCTGATTAGATGGTCTATTTGATCCTGGTTTAATTTTGGTAATTGGTATCTGTCTAAAAAAATGTCCATTTCCTCCAGATTCTCCAGTTGTGTTGAGTACAGGTTTTTGTAGTGGGATCTGATGATTTTTTGAATTTCCTCAGTTTCTGTTGTAATATCTCCATTTTCATGTCTAATTTTGTTTATTTGGATACTTTCTCTATGCCCTTTGGTTAGTCTGGCTAAGGGTTTATCTATCTTGTTGATTTTTTCAAAGAACCAGCTTTTGTTTTTGTTGATTCTTTGTATGGTTCTCTTGGTTTCTACTTGATTGATTTCAGCCATGAGTTTGATGATTTCCTGTCTTCTTCTCCTCCTGGGTGAATTAGCTTCTTTTTGTTCCAGGGCTTTTTCAGTTGTTCCGTTAATCTTCTAGTGTATGCTCTCTCAAATTTCTTTTTGGAGGCACTCAAATCTATGAGTTTTCCTCTTAGCACTGCTTTCATTGTGTCCCATAGATTTGTGTATGTTGTGCCTTCATTTTCATTAAATTCTAAGAAATCTTTGATTTCTTTCTTTATTTCTTCCTTGACCAAGGTATCATTGAGTAGAGTACTGTTCAGTTTCCATGTGTATGTGGACTTTCTGTTGTTTTTATTGTTATTAGAGACCACTTTTACTCCATAGTGATTTGATAGGAGGCATGGGATTATTTCAGTCTTCTTATATTTGTTGAGGTTTGTCTTGGGACCAACTATATGATCTATTTTGGAGAAGGTACCATGAGGTGCTGAGAAAAAAGGTATATTCTTTTGCTTTGGGATAAAAAGTTTTATATATATATATATATATATATATATATATATATATATATATTAACTCTAATTGGTCCAAAGCTTCAATTAGTTTCACTGTCTCCCTGTTTAGTTTCTGTTTCACAATAGCTACAAATAGCATAAAGTATCTTGGGGTGACTCAACCAAACAAGTGAAAGACCTATATGACAAGAACTTCAGATCTCTGAAGAAGGAAATGGAAGAAGATCTCAGAAAATGGAAAAATCTTCCATGCGCGTGGATTGGCAGGATTAATATAGTTAAAATAGCCATCTTGCCAAAGGCAATCTACAGATTCAATGCTATCCCCATAAAAATCCCAACCCAGTTCTTCATAGAGCTAGAAAGAGCAATTCTCAAATTCATCTTGAATAACAAAAAACCCAGGATAGCTAAAACTATTCTCAACAGTAAAACAACTTCAGGGGGATTCAGTATCCCAGACTTTAAACTTTACTACAGAGCAATAGTGATAAAAACTGCATGGTATTGGTATAATGTTAGGCAAGCGGATCAGTGGAATAGCATTGAAGACCCAGAAATGAACCAACACATCTATGGTCACTTGATCTTTGACAAAGAAGCTGAAAGCATCCAGCAGAAAAAAGATATTCTTTTCAACAAATGGTGCTGGTTCAGTTGGAGGTCAGCATGCAGAAGCATGCGAATCGATCCATTCTTATCTCCTTGTACTACGCTCAACTCCAAATGGATCAAGGACCTCCACATAAAACCTAAAACACTGAAACTAATAGAAAAGAAACTGGGGAAAATCCTTGAGGACATGGGCACAGGGGAAAAGTTCCTGAATAGAACACCAATAGTTTATGCTCTAAGATCAAGAATTGACAAATGGGACCTCATAAAACTACAAAGTTTCTGTAAGGCAAAGGACACTGCCAAAAAGACAAAACGTCAACCAACAGATTGGGAAAGGATCTTCACCAACCCTAAATCCGACAGAGGGCTAAAATCTAATATATACCAAGAACTAAAGAAGGTAGAACCCAGAGAACCAAATAGCCCCATTAAAAAGTGGGGTACGGAGCTAAACAAAGAATTTTCACATGAAGAACTTCGGAGAGCTGAGAAACACCTTAAGAAATGTTCAACATCATTAATCATTAGGGAAATGCAAATCAAAACAACCCTGAGTTTCACCTCACACCAGTCAGAATGGCTAAGGTCAATAACTCAGGAGACAGCAGGTGTTGTCGAGGATGTGGAGAAAGAGGAACACTCCTCCACTGCTGGTGGGTTTGCAAGATGGTGCAACAACTTTGGAAATCAGTCTGGCGGTTCCTCAGAAATCTGAGCATGACACTTCCTGAGGACCTTGTTATACCACTACTGGGCATATACCCAGAGGATTCTTCAGCATGTAATAAAGGACACATGCTCCACTATGTTCATAGAAGTCCAATTTGTAGTAGCCAGAAGCTGGAAAGAACCCAGGTGTCCTTCAACGGAGGAATGGATACAAAAAATGTGATATATTTACACAAAGGAGTACTATTCAGCCATTAGAAACAATGAATTCATGAAATTCATAGACAAATGGATGGAGCTGGAGAACATCATACTGAGTGAGGTTTCCCAGTCTCAAAAGATCAATCATGGTATGCACTCACTGATAAGTTGATATTAGCCTAGAAACTTGAATACCCAAGACATAATCCACATATTAAATGATGTCCAAAAAGAATGGAGGAGTGGCCCCTGGTTCTGGAAAGACTCAGTGCAAGAGTATAGGGGAATTCCAGAATAGGGAAGCAGGAAGGGGTAGATGGAGGAACGGGGGAGCGATGAGGGTTTATGGGACTTGTGGGGAGTGGGGTCCTAGAAAAGGGGAAATCATTTGAAATGTAATTAAAAAATATATCAACAAAAAAATAAAAAAATGAAAAAAGAATATATCATTTGCTAGGCATTATTTTCAATTCACAAAATATAGTTGGGAATAACATAATATTGTCACTTAAATATTTTATGAAATGCTTGTCATGTGACCTTCTTGAAATCTGTGTATGCATTTGTTTCACATTCTTGCTTTGAGCTATCCACTCCTCAGTTTCCACAGCGATATGAGTTTCAAAGTGTACTCAAATTGTAGCCTTTCTGCTTCCTGATTCTTGGAGGCTTCATGAGATTGATGAGAAGCACAACAATATATAGATCAAGGCATTGACACAGGGACCAATGGGATATATGAACAATGAAGGACCATTTCTGCATAGCAAAGGCATCTTGTGTGCCTCAGAGATTGTTACTTGTATCCTAATTCAGTTAATATAAAATGTTTGCAACATATGTCTGATCTCTAAATATGATTCTTGAGAACTATCATGCATTTATACTAATGTAAAAATACAATGACAATGTCACCTGTCACTAAATTCTGCAGTCTTTCTATGAAGCTGTATAGATGCCACGTGGATGTTCTTGGAGAATCCATTGCGTACATTTTGTTTATATTTAACTAAAAGATGGATAAGAAAATTCAGCTTATTAGACTTAATGTTTTTGTTTAGATAATTTAAATATTGTTCTCTGTATAATAGAAACAAGTGTACCCATAAATTTTATACTGAACCCAGGTTGTCCCCCGACTCTTTCTGTTTAATTTCAGCATCTCTCTTAGTAAGGTGTGTTATCATATGATCAGGAATTCAATTCTGAGTAACCTTAATTCTTTTGAAATTATCTATGTGTTTTATTTAAATTATTATCTATTTTTCCACTTAAATATTATAATTAATTTTCCAGATGTACGGAAAGATGCACCATCTTAAAATAAGATTATCCCAACTTCATGTTTTTGTTTTATTATTATTTTTCTTCTTATCTAAGTGAAAGAAAAATAACTCACATATTTTTAAGTCTCCACACAATTGGAAAACTGATTACTGAAGTGTACCTGCATGGAATCTAGGATGAGAGGAATACTAGGAGGCAAATTGCAGGACATGCAGATGCCCATGATGAGAGGAATACTAGGAGGCAGACTGCAGGACATACAGATGCCCATGGCCGCATATATGTAGGAGTTCTTCTTCCATTTCCCTGGTATGCCATGCTGTTCTCCACCTGCCACACTGCCTCTGAAATCCCAGCATTTTTTATTATCTTTTTTATTTCACCAGTACACAAGATTTTGTCTCCAAGTTCAAACTACTTTGGTGACACTAGAGAGACTGTATCCTCATTCTGAGTACACAGTGATGTTTTCTAAAGATATCAATGCATGCACTACCATAATTGATAGAAACTAAAGGGCAAATTCATTTTTCCTTTGTTAAACTGGGCATTAAGTGGAATTTTAAAACCGTGAAACAAAGATATTCTAATATTTTTGAAAAGGGAATCAATAGACAAGTTGCTTATTTTTCTTTTTATTATTAGTGAATGTTTCATGCAATATTTGATCATATTCTTTACTTTCCCAATTTTCCCTATGCACTAAACTTCATGATCTCTCTTCCCCCTCTCTCTTTGTCTCTCTCTCTCTCTCAATTTTTTTTTTTTATTTTTTTTTTTGCCAAAAACTCCTGGGTATCAGGGTACCTGGGAATTTAAATTTTTCTTTTTCAAGAAGATATCACTTGTGTTGATTAGGGGTATGATTTCATGTCTACCTGCCCTTCTCAAATCTGAGACTTTATCTGGTTTAAAACCTTGCTGGTTTTACACACATTATCAGTCTTTGTGAGTTCATATATTTATCAGTGCTATTGTGTATGGAGGACCCTGATTCCTTGTAGTCATCTACCATTTGTTTATCACAATCTCTGTCTTATCTTGTGCACAGATCCCTGGGTCATGAGGGAGTGGTGATTTTTATGAGGACATCTCATTTAGAACTGTGTGTTCCAACATCTCTCACACTGCCCATTTTCTAGTTGTGTGTCTTGTATTAGTTTCCATCTACTACGAGAAGGATTTCTATGTTGTGGGTTGAGAAAGATTCTATTCTATGGGTATACCAGTATCTCATTTAGAGTCATTTCAACAATGTGCTTCTTTAGCAAATTAACAATAGCAAGCTTTTCCCTAGGCCCATAATCTCTCTAGCCTCAGATTCCTTGGAATTTTAGCAGTGCTAGATATATGGGTTCCAATTAGAACGTGTTTGGTTATTTCCACAAAACTTTTTCCACTGTTGCACTAATATATCTTGTGGACAAGTAACTATTTTAGATCACAAGGTTTGTAATTGGGTGATATTTGTAATTTCCTTTTTTCACAATAATGTTTAGAGTTCTTTCTACTATGAGGACACAAGCCATGAGGAATGAAATTTATAGATGGACATGAGCTCATTTTTGTTTTTCTGTTTTCAATGATGTAAGTGTTGTCCCCTACACAAACGTAGTAGTTGTACAGGTTTGGTCTCCATGTAGATCCCCTAACAGTTGGAGCAGGGGTTGTCTCTGATTCAGATTGTTGCCTGCTTTTTGATACATTTCTCTAACTGTCCTCTATGGGAAAGGATGCACTTAGTCCTGAAGAGACTTGATGTATCAGTGTGGGTTGTTTAGGGGGTAGGGAATTCCACAGAGAAGAGGCGAGGGAGAAGTGTGGGAATCAACAAGGAGAGAGGGGGCTGCAATCAGGATGTAAAGTGAATAAATAAATAAATAAATAAATAAATAAATGCTGTTATTGTCACCAATAGGGTGTTACCATCAGGTTTTGGAGAACAATCAATAACTTAGTCAATTTTCTGTGATGTTTATGAGAGGTTATAGTATCCCTTTGACCAACAACTCAAAAAGATGTGATCCATTCCTGGTACTGGAGATTTGATTGTGTGTGTGTGTGTGTGTGTGTGTGTGTGTGTGTGTGTGTGAGAGAGAGAGAGAGAGAGAGAGAGAGAGAGAGAGAGTGTCTAGTTAAGGCATTCTCTCCCCTATTATATAGTATCTCCATTTAAGTATCTTTCACAAATTTATATATTTTAGAAATTCCTATAGTATAAGGTTATGATGTAGTTTTTGAAATATCTGTTATATTTGTTAGCTATCCCCATATTGCCTTCTCTACTCTGCCCTCAGATACATCTTCCTATTTAACCCTTATAATATAGCTTCCCATATATAGATTCATGACCCCATATTCTATCTCCCATATCTTTGGAGATTCAGTCCTCTCCTATGCTTCCATACCAAATATCTAATTTATACTGTTATTTGGATTAAAACACACATATCTAAAGCTTAATCTAAGACCAATTTATAAGAGAAAATATGCAATATTTGTCTTTTTCATTCTGAATGGCATCACTCATGATGAAATTTTCTAGCTCCATCTAGTAACCTTCAAATACATAATTTCATTTTAAAAACAGTTGAATTCTATTACATTGTGTAAATATAATACATTTCATTTTCCTCTTGTTATTTGGTAGACAATTAGGGTGTTACCAATTTCTGGCTATTATGAATAGAGCAGTAGTGAAAGTATAAAATGTTGCTTTGTAGTAGGATGTATGGGCGTTTGAGTATATGCCAAAGAGTGGTATAGCTTGATCTTGTAGTAGACTGAGTCTCAACTTTTTGCGAAATCTTCATACTAATTTGAACAGCCATTTTCCTATTTTTCACTGCTGCCAAGATTAAGTATGTATTCCACTTTCTTCACATCTTTAACAATATCTGTCATAATTTATTTTGTTAATCTTGGCCCTTCTGTAGTAAGATGAAAAACCTCAAAGTAGTTTTAATTTGCATTTTCCGGATGTCTAAGTATATTGGACATTTTTAAAGTTTGCTCCGCCACTTGAGATTCATTTTTTGAGAACTCTCCCTTTTCTTCTCTACCCTCTCTACCCACTTTAATTGGATTATTTAATTGGTTTTTTGGATACTCTGGTTTTTACATATATATTCTGGATACATAACCCTCTATCAGATACAGTTTTCTCTAGAATGACTCTTTATCATTGACTTCTTAGAGACAAATTTAGAATCCTACTCAAGATTAAAATTCTATGAAGTAAGATTTTTCAAAACAATTAGGCAGATGTCTTTTCTTTACATGAAGGCACTCCTTGTTGATTCCACATAAAGCACATGTTTGGTCAATTCAGTGTCTACTTCATAGATTTATTATACTAATACATAACACAGAAAGTAAAATGTTTATGTTTTCAACACAGGCAAGTAACAACTATAAATAGAGTATATATTTACAATACCATTTTTCTGAAGAAAAATCTAGTAATATGAATTAATAAATCTGGAAAAGAATGTTAAACAATGATACCCAGTACCGCTATTTGGCAAAAAAGGCAGTAATAAAGCTTAACTTTCAAATCAACAAATGCAAATAATCCCCCTGCAGTTCAGCAAATCATTCCAATTGCCCATAACACTTTCAATTTGGAGGTTCTATGGAGGTTATAATTATATCTCAACTTTTAAAACCGTATCATTATCCATTCAGTTAATGGTATACTGCTTTGATAAAGATCATAATATCCCCAAGTGTACACTGAAATTGTTAAGCACAATAATTTATGCTAATTACGTATAGAGTTAATATATTTAAGTATGTTTAATTACACTGCAGAACTTAGTTTGCTGCAGCACATGCAATTATTTTTAATTATGAAAACACATATTTCAAGATTTATTTCAACCTATTACACTGCTAGTTAATATTGCTTTGCTTACTTCATGTGCCTCAAAACAGAGAAAACAATAATATCACAAAATACCTCTCATTACTGGAAACTTTATGTATGTGTTAGTGCTAGTGTTCTTGCATATTTCAATAATTTTGAATGTACATATGGGTTTCATATATACCTTACTAAAACACATCAAGGAAAATTGGGAGGAAAAATAGTTTAAAGATGTAGTAATATTTATCACTTAGAAGAAAATTGATACAATAAAGAAGGGTATCAACATTTTATGGTAAAATTGTTATGATTAAAATTTTAATCGTATATTGTATATATGACTTATTAAAAATTTAATGTAAACATTATTATGCTGATTCACATGATACTGGCTTCTGTGTTTGCTTATTATTTCTGTGGAAAAATGGCTTAACAAAGAATGTTTAAGTATTGATAGCAATCATGATACAAACAAAACTTAGAATTTCCCTCTTTTAGGAAAAATACTCTTTTATTTGGTACTATATAGTCATGTTGAATTAGAGACTATATTATTATCTCTCACATACATATATACAGAAGCATATTAGTCTAATTCATTTCAATAATAACATTAAAGTACTAACTGAATTTTCATGTCAATTTTGATTACCAAAAATAATTGCATTTCTATACTATATGCCAACCTAACCTTGAAGTTATACATCTTTAATACATATAACTGTACTATATGACCTGCGTGCATTACTTAACAAAGATCAAAATAAATGCTATCTTCCTAATAAATATTTTATTCTAATCATAAATGCCTTTGTGTTTGTTAGTAAACAAATTTCCAAATTCAAAGTGATTGTTGCTGTCCTTTTAATGTAGCAGACAATGTATATTCTAATCAAAGTGATTAATATCTACATGTGTTTGTATGCCTTATGTCATTAGATACTGTATAAATGACAAAAATATAAAATCACATACAACATATTTTAAAGTTTTTAAAATTTAGTTCTATTTGCTATTGATGTAAGACGATCTTTTCCTCACAGATCATCACATTTTTCAAAGGAAAATATTTGTAAACTCTAAATAAATCAAATTTGAATCTTTGTGTTTTAGAGTAAGTTTTAAAAACCTTATAATTTGTTCATTTATTAATGAAATTATAATATTCCAAATGTGGGTATTATAATAAATGTAACAGATAATATACTATTTGTGTGTTATCTAGATTCTCATCAAGGTTTAACCTTGTTAAATGATTACTAGATTTTCAGTGCATAATAATGGTTAGTTCTTTTGTGTGAGGAGTTTCTGGACAAATACATAATATTTTGAAGAAGATAAATTCATTTTACATTCTTTTAAACCTCTGTTTTACCACTCTCTTCAGCACAGTTTTCTATTTGTGGATTTTGTTTTTATTATTGCATGTTCAATATTTTTTAATATTTATATTTATTAGATTTTGGTGGGATCATGTAAATCACAAATATTATATTTGTATCATTTTCTCCCCCTCAAATTTCTCACATGCCTCCATTCCTCAAATTTATAGCATATCATATATATATATGTATGTATATATATATATATTTCATATCATATACCATATATGTGTTTATGGATATAGATATAGGTATATTCAGAATGTATATATTCATGCTACCAGAATGTGTCTGTATTTAGTAAAGTCCACATGGGTAATTTCAGGTGTGTCCCTTTAGAAGACTGATTCCTCTCTTTTAGAAGTCATTATTTATCCATAGCTTTTTAACTAGACATGAGGAATTGTGACATTTCTCCCATCCTTAATGAGCCTTATCATACTTAATGGGACTTCTAGTGGTGACTACATTGCAATAGTCTTACATACTCAAGCATATTATGTCAATTTGATGAGTTCAATTTTCTATCATATGTAGAAGATACTATCTAATAGGAGAGGTCCTGGTCACATGACTCTCATAAACTTTTTACTCATTTGCCATGAAATTCCCTGAGTCTTAGGTATAGGGTTTGTGTGGTAGATTTATTATTTGGGGGAAGTATTACATGGTCAGTTTTTCTCTGTCTCTTGACCAGTTGTGATTTTCTGGGATGGTAACTTTCTATTACATAAAATAATTTCTTTTATATATGATGAGAACTACACTTTGCAAGGATGTAAGAACAAATTCCAGAATGCAGCTAGGAGCATGGACATAACAAATTATCCTCCAGAATACATAACCTCACCTTCCATATGTAGCTGGTTAGATGGACTGTATTATACATAGATTCTTTGATATTACAGAAGCTGTAAGTTCAATTAGATGACTTTTGTTTACCCCTAGATATAAGAGCAACTTTTAAGTCTTTGGGTATATCCTACCATTTTGGTTCATAGGCTTTAAAGATGGGTAGGACATATAATTGACTGTTCTATGGCAGTTTTCTATTATTTTTTATGTTATAAAAATAATAACATAATAATAACCTTGGCTTCTAGGTCAGATCTAACTTCTGCCTTCCAAGTCTGCTGCCTTCAGAAATAGGGGATTACCTTCAAGTACTGAGTAGCAACAAAGGGCAATGAATTAGCCTGTGGTGTTTTAGACTCATGTGATGAAAGATTTGACTGGATGTTTCCCATGCTTGATATTGAGATTTTTTTTTTGATTTTGTTAAAGAGTATTTGGATCATATGATGAGCATTATTTTTTTCCCTGAGACAGGGTTTCTCTGTATAGCCCTGGCTGTCCTGGAACTCACTTTGTAGACCAGGCTGGCCTCGAACTCAGAAATCCGCCTGCCTCTGCCTCCCAGAGTCCTGGGATTACAGGTGTGCACCACCACCGCCCAGCTGATGCCAAGTCTTTTTAATGATGTGAAATCTCTCCACTCAAAATTGATTTTTAATCTGATCTTTTAAAATCATTTTTTCTTTCATACATACATTCTGACCACAGATTCATCTCCCTCTCTTCCTCCCAGGCCCTGTACCAACCTCTTTATTCTCCCTGAGATCCACTCATCCATTTCCCTTCAGAAAAATTAGAAGTCCTCCCAGATATATCAGCAAAACCTGGCATAAAAAATTAACAAGAATAGGCACAAACCCTCAAATCAAGTCTGCATGAGGCAATTCAGTAGTAAAAAGATCCCAAGTGTAGGAAAATGAGACAGAGACACCAAGCAACAGAAAAGCAACATATATGCACAGAGTCTAATGCTGACCAACTCGGGTGCCTTGGTTTCTGCTTCAATCTCTGAAAACCCTATGAGTCAGGCTCAGTTGATTCCATAGGTCATGATCTCCTGAAGTTTTCAAACCTTCTAAGACCTATAATCCTTCTTCCTCCTATTCCACAGGATTTCCAGAGCTCTGTCCATGTTTATTAGTGATTCTCTGTCTCTGTTTCCATCAGTTGGATGAAATCTCTCTGCTGACAAATGGACTAGCCTCTGATCTATGAGTAAAGCAAAATATCATTATGATGTTTGTTTGTTTATTTGGCCATTTGTTCCATCCTAGGTCTCTGGGTTGTCCAACCTCTAGTTCCTAGCCATCCAGGCAGTGCTTGACATGGACTTCCTTTAGATGTGTACACCTCAACTTAAACCAATTATTGCTTGGCCACTCTTAAAAGTTCTGGACCCCTTTTACCCAAGCACATCTTTCAGGAAGGAGAAATTTTAGATTGTAGATCTAAGATTTTATGGTTTGGTTGTCATCCCAGGACCACTACTGGAACTTTTGTATCTGTGAGGTTCAAAATATTGTTTCAAATTTTATTGATAACATCTCATTTTTAAGTAAGACTGAAAACACCCTGAAGATTTACCTTCTGGCAGAATCCTACTAATTGTTTTAATTTCAAATTATTAGTGTGTGTGTGTGTGTGTGTGTGTGTGTGTGTGTGTGTGTGTGTGTGTTGGGGGGTGTTCAGTGAAATATGAGAGTTGACACACCAAATCATAGTTTATCATATGTAAGGTAATTTTACATTTTATATGTTATAAATTAATGGTGAATATTATGTACTAGTTTGGCACAAAGAATATCTGTAAACAGTAAGATGGCACAGCTGAAGCAGAAGCTTGGCACACTAGCTTGACAACCCAAGTTCCATCCTTGGAAGCCTTGGAAAGGTGGCAGACGAAAACTAGTTCCTGAAGTGGACTTCTAATTCTTACATATATCACACACATTATACATATTGTACATTTGTACACCATGATAAAAAACAATATCTATGTGAATTGTATCAGAATATCACTAGAGCTTTTATTCATTTCTCTCTTTCTTTCAAATCCATGAAGACCTCATTGAGATTAAAGAGGACTGATATACTATAGAAGTCAGGAGTTTCTGGAATTTTAAAAAGGACGCATTAAATTAATGCAAACACAGCATCAATTAATATTGATAACTAGAGTACTGTTAGGAAGTGGAGTAAACAAAATTTGGGATGCAGTGGCTAAAGAAGGAAAAGCACGCGGTTTTTGTCATTGGTGGCTCAATAATGTGAGGCATTGCTCAGTGCTTACCACAGAGATTGACACTTTCTACAAGAACCAGGACTCCCTTGATAGCATAAACATGACCACAGCTCTACTTCCAAATCTAACATGAAGGACAGGGCAATTTTTAGTATAATGTCATAATGTAACGGAGGATATTGGAGGCCAGTATTTTAAAGGAGATTCTTTTAATATTTCACACTAGGACAAACTACCTGATAAATTTCTTGAAAATTTATGTCATCTCATAATCCTAAAAGTCTTGATAAAGGAAAATTATCTTATATACTGTGGCTTGCATGTATGCACTGTGAAATATATCATTTTCAGATGACTATTCTCAGCTGTAACTTGTTGACTCCCAGTCACTTTTTATGTCAGTCTTTTCATAAAACAGAAGCTGTCTAAATATACTGTGGCATTTAAATCTCAGAAATAAGGATATCATAGAACAGAAGTAGGGATGGCAGCATTAATATAGATTTCTCTGGATAAATTCCTGCATGAAACATTGTCAATTTTGTGCTGAATTTAAGTCTCTTAAATAATATGGGGCTTACATATACTTGCCTAGATAGAGTGATAAAGTAACAATTTTTACTACTGGGTGATCATATATTAAAAGACTGAGAGGTTTATACCAAACATTTCTAAGTGCTTGAACAAGCAATATATTCATTTAGAAATGTTCTTAAAGTTATACACAAAAGTAAAAAATAATTATAAATTGATAGAGTCACACATATATTACTCTTCTTTTTTGGTGGTCCATATTTGATTATTTTAATTTTGCATCGAGATAATTGTCTATTTAATATGCCGTGCCTTTGCTGCTCTGTCTGCTAAGACGAAGCAAACTGTCTACTCAAATAGCAATAAATCATGTTAATTCAGTCTAAGTCAAACATGTTGTGGAATACAGGATTTCAGAAGAGGAATAACAATGGTATACATAAGGTATTGACTCGAAGGACTTGCATTGTTATGATGCCCTTAGTGGACAAGTACACCCAGGGATGATGCCACATTCATAAGTCAAGAGAGTATTGTTATAATAATAAAAATAATCTATTTATAAGATAGTAATGTAAAGTAGCTTCATGTGTTTTGATCTTTAACACACTCCATTTTTATAGATTCTTGAGCACAACTCAATTAATTTCCAAAATGAGGTAAAAATGGAATGCTAGCCAGAGGTTAATAAGATAAAAACGATTTGCATTGGATCATAAGCAGAGTCAATGGACTGATGAAATAAGATCTCACCTTAATAGGTCCTCTTCCCACTATATTCTACTCTCAAAATAACAGTTAATGAGATGCAAATGGCCTACCAATACCTCTGCAATACATTAACATCTTCACATTACCGCGGTTCTAAACTCAGCCTTGTACAAGTTATTCTTTATATATTACTGATCTAGGTATGCAGGTCTCCATTGATTTCCCACCCATGCTGACCAAGTACAAGTTTACTATGTTTCCTTGCATTTACTTGAGTCATCAAATTTTCACTCTTCAAAAATTTTAAGAAAAATAATAAAGAAAAGAAAACAGGTTAAGTATTTCTTGTACAAATATGAAACAATGGAGTACTACTCAGCTATTAAAAACAATGACTATATGAAATTCACAGGCAAAGAGATGGAAATAGAAAATATGATCCTGAGTATGGTAACCCAGTCACAAAAGAACGCATATGGTATGCACTCACTGATAAGTGGATATTAGCCCAAAAGCTTGGAACACACAGGAAACAATTGACAGACCATATGAACCTCAATAAAAAGGAAGACCAAAATGTGGATGCTTCAATCCTTCTTAGAAGGGGGAACAAAATACTCACGGGAGGAAATAAAAAGACAAAGAGTGGAGCAGGGACGGAAGGAAAGGCCATCTAGGCACTGCCCCACCTGGGGATCCATCTCAGAATCAGCCACCAAACCCGGTCATTGTTGCTCATGCCAAGAAGCACTTGCTGACAGGAGTCTGATATGGTTGTCTCCTGAGAGGCTCTGCCAGAGCCTTACTGATACAGATGACGATGCTTGCAGCTAACCATCAGACTGAGCACAGAAACACCAATGAAGGAGTTAGAGAAAGTACTCATGGAGCTGAAGGGGTTTGCAACACCATAGGAAGAACTGCAATATCAACCAACCAGATGCTCCAGGGCTCCGGGGACTGAACCACCAACCAAAGAGTACACATAGAAAGACCTATGGCTCCAGCTGTGTATGTAGCAGAGGATGGCATTTTTTTGGCATCAAGAAGAGGAGAAGCCCTTGGTCCTGTGAAGTTTTGTTTCCCCAGTGTAGGGGAATGCCAGCGTATTTATGTGGGAGTGGGTGGGTGGGAGTAGGAACATCTTCATTGAAGCAGGGGAATGGGGGAAGGGTATGTAAAATGGAGAAAGGGGGATAACATTTTAAATGTAAATACAAAAAATCCAATAAAATATTTTTGTTAAAGTTAGAAAAAAGATTTTAGAAATTCTTGATATCATAAAGATGTTAGAATTCAAAATATAAGAGACACTACCCTCTCTTAACCAGCTATTATTTCTTGGATAAATTATGCCTTTTGATCCTAGTCTGAAAAGTTAAAGGCCAAGAGTAGCAGCTCAGATTGAATGCAATTCTGCTATTCAGCAACCCGTAATCACTTCATGGCTCTAACACAACTGTTTTCTTCTAAGTGGGGAATAAGTGGTTCTGTTTGAAGAAATCCATCACTATTTTTATAGAGAAAGTTGCTGTGTGACTCTTAATCTCCATTAAAGTGTAATTGGGCACTAAAAGGAACAGATTGGTTATTGTTGACCGTGTGATAGGAGCTGCATAGATTCAGGAAAAGACACGATTCATTGATTTTAATCATGTTCAATACTCGGTATTCACAAAATTGAAGGACCACAGTAATTTACCCAATCATAGATAGCAGAAGATTCAAACTAATTTGCAATAGAGTTGGTAATGCTTCTTTTTCTTTAAACCATTTATCACAACTGCCTTTAATGCATAATGTCTCATATATCAAAAATTTAGAACTGTAAAATTAATGTTTTTATATCTAGTGACTTATTTCTTGGTCTTCAGCATGATGCGTAAGCCTCCTTCTATGTATCCATATTGAAATGTCAGAAATGAGTCTTTGCTCTTCAAGATTAGATCCATTTCTTTTATACTATTCTCATAGAAATATGTACATTTTACATATCAGTTGTCAGTCTATCTTATTAACCCAAGAAATCCTAATACCTCTCCAACTAGCCTATACAATCTGTAAGGCTGAGTGGCCTTCTGCCCTCGTCATCATTGTATCTCAGCATGTCCACTGTCATGGAGGCTCTTCATAAATGTATAAAAACAACAATTATAATTAACAAGTATATGACCTTGAAGATTATCATGAAAATAATGCAGATAAAATGGTAGACATAAAAAAACATTACTAAATTAAAAGGGGAATTACAAACATTTTCTGATAAAATTGAAGATTTACATGAGAAATATTTCTGTTAGTCTATGTCTTTTTATTGGAGAGTTGAGTACATTGTTGTTAAGAGATATTAAGGAATAGTGATTGTTGCTTCCCATTATTTTTGATGTTATTTTTATGTCTGTGTGGGTATCTTCTTTTGGGTTTGTTGGTAGAAGAATACTTTCTTGCTTTTTCTAGGGTGTAGTTTCCCTCCTTCTGTTGGCATTTTCAATATATTATCCTTTGTAGGGTTGGATTTGTGGAAATATATTGTGTAAATTTGGTTTTAACATGGAATATCTTGGTTTCTCCATCTATGATGATTGAGAGTTTTGCTGGGTATAGTAGCCTGGGCTGGCATTTGTGTTCTCTTAGGGTCTGTACGAGGTCTGCCCACGATCGTCTAGCTTTCATCCTCTCTGATGAGAAGTCTGGTGTAATTCTGATAGGTCTGATTTTATAAGTTACTTGCTTTTTTCCCTTACTGATTTTAATATTCTGTTTTGTTTAGAGAAATTGGTGTTTGGATTATTATTGGCTGGAAGGAGTTTCTGTTCTGGTCCAGTCTGTTTGGAGTTCTGAAGGCTTCTGCATTATTTTTCATGATAATCTTCTATTTTAATATGTCTTTCTATATATTTCCTCTATTTTATCAGAAATGTTTTCAATGTAAATTTTTGATTTTATTACAAATATTTCTAATTCCACCTTCAATTAATTTAGAAAGATTCTTTGTATCTACCATTTTATATGTAAATTTTTCCATGAAATAATCATTTTTAATGTGTTTGTCTGTGTAGTTCTTAAATTTTACAGGCATATTTTCCATGTAAATCTTCAATTTTATCTGAAAATGTTTATAATTCCACTTTCAATCAACTTAGAATTATCTTTATGCCTATCATTTTATCTGCTTAATTTCCATGATAATCTTCAATTTTAACGTTTTTCTATATATTTCTTCAATTTTATCAGAAATATTTTCCATCGAAATCTTCATGTTTATCAGAAAATACTTATCAATCAATCAATTTAGGAATACTTTCATGCCTACTATTATTATTTCTATATAAAATTTTCCATGATAATCTTCAATTTTAACATGTTTTTCTATGTTTTTCTACAATTTATCAGAAATATTTCCATGTAAATCTTCAATTCTATCATAAAATGTTTGTATTTCATATTTCAATTAATTTAGCAATGTTTTATATGTCTATTACTTTACTCTTTAATTTTCCATGAAAATTGTTAATTTTAACGTGTTTTTCTACGTATCTCTTCTATTTTATCTGAAATATTTTCCATGTAAATCTTTAATTTTAACATAAACTGTGTTACTTCCCTTTTCAATAAAAAGTATATGAGCTAGTGCATAGATGATTGTAATTAATCTGAGATATCACTGAGATATCTCATGGACACCTTGAACACTATAGACTGTCCTGGCAAGTCCCTGAACTTAAGACTTGCCAAATTGCTTCTTTTTTACCACCTCTGTTCATCATAATAACACATTTTATTGTGTAATTATTAGTGAGCAAATTGAGACATAGAAAATTGAAATAATCACCTGTAGTTATGGCACATATAACGCAAGTTGAGGCAGTATTCTAGAAAACAGAACTTAGAAATTCTATATTCAAGAATGTATTTCATTTTTCCTGAGTACTTCTCTTTAGTTATTCTATATTTTAATAGTGGTTTTGTTTTTATAAAAATATATTTAATATTTATGATAGTAAAGCAATTTTTGTGTAATTGTTTTTATCAGAATTTTGTGTAGATGCATTTTAAATAGTAAGACACATGTCCGCTGCAGCCATATGTATCATTGAGCTTCTTGGGCAAAGACTCTGCATAAATGTATGCAGTCAAGCTGACTCTTTATTCTTACAATAATAGCTCTAATTTTTCAAGAAACAGAATTATGACCCTTGTGTTTGCCTCAGTTCCACCCTTCTATCTCCTCTTTCATCTCCTATTTCTCTCCCAAATTCACAATATATATTTGAAATATTCCAATGTATGTATATACATACATTCACACACCCACATATATATACATAAATATATATACACATTCACATATACATACACACACATATGTATCCTCATATGTACATGTATCTAGAGCTACTTAGTATTGTATGACCAATGTGTGACTTGACCCTGGATGAAACTGATTATCTCTCTTTCAGCATTATTTGAGATTCTAAAGGTCTTCTTTAAGAAATAGAACTAGGTGGAATGTCTCTTATTTGTGTTGGCAAGTCATCTGGTGTTGTAATTATTTTGGCTCTTTTTAGGCAAAAATACTGAAGGTTTTTATTTGTGTTTTGCCTTTGTGTCATGTCCTGGGCACAGTACTTCATAACAGGTATTCTAGACCTGGATCATAGAATTTTCTATCCCTTCTATCATTTATTTCCGTAGGCCTTAATTATAAGGGTTGTGTTGTACATGTATCAGTTAAGATTGGAGTTGGACACCCCACATACATTTAATTTCTTAATTTTGGCGATAATCTTCATCTGCTATGGAAAGTATTTTTGATATAGGGTGACAGCTACACTTACCAGTTTGTGCATGGATAGATATTTAGACAAGTATCATTACATTGTTTTAGTCTATATGGTTTTGGGAATTGTTTGGATTCAGTTGAACACCACTTGAATGTACATTTCTCATGCTTGTTAGGTGCTGTAACAATCTGAGGTAAATATAAAATATTATGTTCCCCAATGTATGTTTTAAACTTCTTTAGTGCCATTTGTATTTTGACAATGATTTATAAATACTAATAAATTTTCAATGTCATTTCCCCTATATGGTTCTATGGAGGAACAGCAAATATATTTTATCAATTAACAGAACATTTTAATTACATTTTGTCTCATTCTCACTACCTTGTTGTCCTTTCTATTCAAAATTAAGTCTGCCCCATAAGCTAATATAATTCATCTACTTGCCTTCCCAGGTACTGCTAACACCTTTCTTTACATTATGTAAAAGAAAGGTATCTGATTGTTGCAGATTTAATTTAGTCTAATATAAATCACACCTTGTTTTTCATTCTTTCATGGCCTTTATCATAATAAAGATGTATGAGTATGTTCTCTGTCAGCCCACTTAGAAATATCCCTTAAGTAACACAGAGATCTTCACTATATAAAAATGTACTAAGGAAAGGATTTGGATAACCACTTATCCAATGAAGACTATAAAAAGGGGTAATAAATGCAAGAGAGGCTCACATAGTTAGCAACTAGAAATTGCATATCAAACCCACAAAAACTATAGACTATAACAACTATCTGTGAAAATTTTAATGAATTACAATTTTCACATATCACTCATGGGAATATAAATAATTCTTTCTTGTTGTAAAAGAAACTGGCATTTAGTGTAAATGTTAATTAATTACAGGGTTATCATTTGACTTGGAAATTTCAAGTCTAGTTATATACCCCTGCGAGTGAAAATAAGCATCCAAAAAACATATCCACACATGCTTATAACAGTGCTTCGTTCATTTCTGGGCCTTAGGGAAAGCAGTCCCTTCCTTTTCTGATTTCTAGAAGTTGACTTTTGCCTTCAGTTCATGGCCTCACGTCATATCAAAGCCATCCAACCATGATCTCCTAGTCTCTCATAGTTATGTCACTGAGAATCTTTTCTCTTACTCTTTCTCTTTTCTTTCCCATTTGTAAGGAACCTAATAAATTTGTAGATAATTGGGTAATTGAGAATAATTGCCAGTGCTCAGGACCAGCTGGTTAACAATATTAACTCTCGCAACCTTAATTTTCATTAACCACATAACATAAGGCATTCAATCTACTAATTCTGGAAATTAGGATGTGAACATCTTTGGAAAGAAATTATCTGCATAGCATATTGGCCATTATTTTGTTACTGTAATTTCTAATTGCTTATTTTGAAATTTACATAACTCAACATGTGTTATAAGCTAAAAATAATTCTTAAATTTTGTGTATTTAAGTACACAAATTAATTTGAAATTAATGACATATTCAGTTAGCAAAAAAAAAAAATGAAAGGCATGAAACAAGCCAACACTATAACAGAACTTTAGGATATCTTGGCGTTTGTTACTCTACTGTAACTACTTATTTAAAACGAACTGATGGCAACATAGATTATAACATGGACTGTATAAATTTATTTTGTTTTAAATTGAAAAAGGTTTAATAATAAGTAAATATGAAATAATTAAGTAATGATAAATCAAGGATAGCTGAGTGTGGACCTACATGTGTATGCAGGTGCATGCATGTCACTGTTCACCTGTGGTAGGCAGAGAACAGCTATAAGGAGATCATTCTTCTCTTGAAACTTGATGTGCATTATAAAGTTTGAACTCAGGTTTGCATGCTTTCATGCTAGGCACTTTTACCAGCTAAGTCATCTCCCTGGCCTGAAAAAGAAAATGTATTTTGAAGAAGCACAATTACTACTATGAAACGTGTGAATATGCGCGAGCTCACATGGACATTTTGTGTACATCCATTCACGTTTCAATAATGCTTCTAAAACAAGTGAAGTACCATAAGCTATGTTGAAACAGAGGAATGAAATATTTCTTTTCTTTCTCTGTCACAAAATACCAAAAGTTAGATATTTAATTTTTTAGCAACTATTTTTCTTTTCCAAAAGCTATTTGAGCAAGAGCATGAGGTCACAGACTGTGTGTGGATGAATTTCCGTGAGCAATGTGTATAATATAATCAGTGGAGCTTTAGCAGTTATTTCTGCTCTCAGTCCTTACTTTTCTATTTTGTACTTCTAGACACTATTTCCTGACACTTGTTTGGGCTAAAAGTAAAGAGGTACTCTGAAAATTATAGGTGACAAGGACAACAAGCTAGATGTACAGTGAATGAAAGAAAAAATGAGAAAAATATAGCTGACAGCATTTCATGTTAATGTGGATCATTAGTATATGGATGTGTACTATATATTTTATAGTTGATTTTAAGAAAGATTTACAAACTTTTTACTTTTTGAAATTAATACAATTGTAACATTTTCTCCATTTTTCCTTTTAGCTCCTCCAATGTACAACCCTTGTTTTCTCTCTTTCTCTGGTTCATGGCCTCTCTTTACTTAATTGTTCACACACACACACACACACACACACACACACATATATATACACACATATATACTCATAAATACAACCTGTTCAGTCTAAATAGTTACTTTTATCTGTATGGTCCTGTTGCTGACCATTTGGTATTGAAGAAGCAAATGGGAGTCATTTCCAGGAAATGACCATTTCTTACGATTTTATCCTTCACGATGTGCCTCTATTACTCTTTCTAGGGTTGAGGAGGACAGATGAGCTGTCCCTACTCCATGCTAGCATTCCACTGCTGTTATCCTTGGTCACGTATTGTTTAGACAGTCATGTTGATGGGAATAGATGTGTTTAGCCTCTATAATATTTCAAGTAAAAATAATCTCACAGCAAACCTCTTGTTCTTGTGGCTTTTACATTCTCTCTGCCATCTCTTCAGCAATGAACTCTCAGACTTTGGTTCAGGAATTCTTGTGGATATATGAATGGGGAACCGGAGCCACATGGTCTCTGGTCATCTCTATTGAATTAGTTATGGTTTTATACAATAATTTCCAAGTTGTGCAATGTAACTTTCTTTCATAAATAGAACTGGACATACTGTGGATATAAGAATAACTTTGTCTTACTGTGGGTATAAGTTTGAAATGGATTTAGGAATAATATTGGTGTAGTAAAATAAAGTTTTAGGTTCTCCTCTGTGGTCCATGACTCTACTAGCCCCAGATATCTAGCAAAGTTTCCAGAACCACTCACAGTTTGCTCTTGTTGAACAGGCCTTAAGTGAATTACTGCAATTAGTAAAATACTGATTACCACCAAGGTATATCTGCCACTATTGTACACTTGAGGCTATCTTGTCATCCTGGTCATTGAGATGGGTTT
Organism: Apodemus sylvaticus; assembly: GCF_947179515.1. Classification (NCBI taxonomy): domain Eukaryota; kingdom Metazoa; phylum Chordata; class Mammalia; order Rodentia; family Muridae; genus Apodemus; species Apodemus sylvaticus. The sequence continues at coordinate 90,487,417 of NC_067474.1, read as the reverse complement.
TAGGTGTCCTAGATGGGGAGGATTAATTGGCTCATTCTCTTGTAATCCTGCATAATGGATTAGAAAACCATGAACAGTTGTCAGAGAGTCTTTAAGAGCAGACTTAGCACAAGTACTCTGGTCATGTGTCCAGAGTTATGGTATCTCCATGGTATGTGGTATCTTCAACAGTAGGGACTCAATTTCCTTGTCTGGGAGGCAATTCAGTGCAATAAAAATAGCTTGTAACTATTTGAAAATCTCTTGGACAGCTCTGACCAACAACTTGAAGGGGTCTTTTCTCATCTGGTGCTATTCATTTGACTACATTATTTATGAATCTAGGGAATCATTTCCAGCACAGATGAGAAAATCTCATTTAAGCTGTATCTGTATATTTTTACAGTGACTTAAATGTACTGTATGTAATTTGGGTAGATAAGTAATAATATATTTTGTCCTGACTTTTTCAAACACCTTCATAGTTTTTTACAGCCAATTTCCTTAATTAGAGCTCCCAAATTTTCCCATTTTCCACTTCAGGTCATTTATACTTTTCTATTCAATTATCTATTTCTGTTGTTCTGATGTATCCCCTTCTACTTTCCTGGTTTCTGCAGTTAGTCCAGAACGGGCCTCACCTCTGAAGGTAAATAGCAAGGACACTAAGACAGAAGAAAACATGCAACATTTGTTTTATTCTGGGTCTGCCCTATTAACACAATAGAACCTTTTTTTTTAGTTCCATCAATTTGCACATAAATTTTCTGACTTCAATTTTCTTTACAACCAAGTAGCAGGATATTTCGAATACTTCTTTATAACAGGAAAAATAGAGAAATATACTTTGAAGAAAAGCAGAATAGTTCTTTACAGAAGACAGGCTGTCTTTACATTAACCCTATTAAACAGAATGGGTGGAAATGGGGTGATGTTTTATTCATTATAGGTGATTGTTTGCTTTATAAGCATAATGGCTTGAATTGGGATACCAAGTGCCATGCAAGTATTCAAGTGTATTGGCATGGTCCTGTAATCCCAATTTCATACAGACAGAGACTAGAAGATTCCTCATATTAGTTACCCAGCCTATCTTGTATAATCCATGAGCTCCAGGTTCAATAAAGTACCCTATCTAAAGAATTGGTGTGGATAGTGATTAAAGAGGAAACCCTCAATTCACCCATGTCTCAAGACACACATGTACATGCCACACATGAACAGTATGTATTTTACATGTTCATATACATACATAGAAAATAAGTGCTATTCAAGGAGATCTGTATCTCCTGCTTTTCCATCCACCCTATACCACTTCCATCAATTGCCCTGAGTGACTACTTTACAATGACAAGAACACAGCTGGTCTGGCTTGAGCTCCCAGCTTGTTTACAAACTCAGGAGTGCTCTTATTATGTATCACACTTAGCAATGCTGAAGGATGATGACTTTCTTTAGAATACTTTAAAATAGGTTATGGAGACATATTTATTGTATATAGAGGCTTACCTTCACTGTATACACATGAATATACATAATATGTATATATATATATATATATATATATATATATAACATGACCATGATATCACTGATGAGAATAAAATATTTCATAAAAGAATATCATATGCATAACTTTTATTTATCAACTGATAGTATTGCACATTCTATATGTAATATTATGCATATGTTTTTATTTCTTAAAGATTAGATAGAGGAAACTGATTAGTTAATGCCTTAATGAATTTTAGACATGATTCTTAAAATAAATCAGAGAGTATATCCAGTCTGGGATACATGAAAATCAGAAAGACATTTATTTTACCTTCAGAGAGGAAATGTTCTTGTCTAGGCAGTGTTAAATTTGAGTTAGGACATATATTTTGATTTTGGAAGCTTTAAAGGGAAACTTGATGTCAGCATATTGTGTGTGTGTGTGTGTGTGTGTGTGTGTGTGGTGTGTGTGTGTGTGTGTGTGTGTGTGTTTAATTAGCCCACCAATCTCTCTGAATATATATATAATTTAGGGCTAACAACTTGGTATAGGATATTAAACTAACCCAGACTCAAAAGGTGAATCATGGTATGCACTCACTAATAAGTGGATATTAACCTAGAAACCTGGAATACCCAAAACATAATCTACATATCAAATGAGGTACAAGAAGAAAGGAAGAGTGGTCCCTTGTTCTGGAAAGACTCAGTGAAGCAGTATTCAGCAAAACCAGAACGGGGAAGTGGGAAGGGGTGGGTGGGAGGACAGGGGGAGAGAGGGGGGCTTACAGGACTTTCTGGGAGTGGGGGGGCTAGGAAAGGGGAAATCATTTGAAATGTAAATAAAAAATATATCGAATAAAAAAAGAAAAAAAAACGAAGTTCATCCCTCAGAAAAACTAATTCTCCCTTTTTTAGCAGGTACTAATTGCCTGTAGTTCCTCTGGTGTTAGAGCTCAGTGAAACAAATGCATCCACTATAACACATCAATTGGCTTTGTTATTGTTCAGGTCTTATACAGCCATGTGATTGTGGATCCATGGGTTTTTCCTTGCAATATCTAGAAGACGGTATCTTATAGTAGACTTGCTTGTCATCTGGTTCTTACATTCTTTCCACCCCTTCTTCCTCAATGTCCCTTGAGTCCTAGGTGTATGAATTGTGTTATAGTTGTATCATTTGATACTGGACACCTGACAGTCACTTGTTTTGAGTAGTTGGTGTTTTGTCTGTTGAAAAATTGATTGTGGATGCAGTGTGATATATATAAATATACATATATATATATATATGGGAATAATGAAAATTATTTATAGTATTTATAGTGCAGCTAAGTATTATGCGGGTTTAGGGAACTGGAAGTTCCTCTACAGTCCATGATCATAATAATTCTGATTAGTTTTTTAGGTCTCCAGCACCAGACCTGATTTCCTTTCTGTCATCTGTCCTTAAGATAAATTTGGCCGATGTTGGACACAACCAAAACAAATTTGACACCATAGAATCTTTAGGAAAATCTTGACAAGCTTATCATTGTTGTGATTCATAACTGAATTAACTAGGTTAGAATAACGATATCGTTCCTCCCTTGGCTGCTTGCATAGCTGCTTAGGGTGTTATGAAGAAAGTGTTCTGGGAGGAGGTTTTCCAGTTAGCTACAGCTTAGTTCCTAAGTTCTGCATCTGATGTCTTTGGTATCTTCAGTCCAAAAGGCTTTGCTTCAACATATAGGAGGAATCCAGGAGCAATAGTGGTTATCTAGATTGTTTGGGACTCTCTTATACTCCCAGAAACAACAAATCAATAGGCATTTTCTCATGCCTATTATGATAATTTTTGTAAGAAAGTGTGTGGTTCTTGATGAGTACCTTATAAATACTGTAAAATTCTATAATTTCATTTAAGCTATACACATGAACTTCTATGTATTATGTATAATTTTAGTTGAATACAAAATGAGATGATTTCTTATGGCTTTTTCAAACATCCTCGGGTCTGTTATTTCCTTTTCTTCTGTGTTAACATCCCCATTCCTACCCAGTTAAAGCAACCTACCATTTTCCCCACAGATGTTTTGTATGCTGTTATTCTCCTCTCTAGAACTCTTTACCACAGCTCTATTTCCATTTCCTGGTGTTTGCAAATAATCCACATTATATATTCACATATAAAGATATGAGCTGGAAACCACAGATGACAGAGCTTAATTCGTTTGTTTTTCTGAGTCTAGCTTTCTTTGTTTTCAAGTTACATCCATTTGTCTTCAACTTTCATTTCTCTTTACCAATGAATAGGATTGCATTGTATATGTACATTACACTTTTTATTATCTAGTCATTTGCTGGAGATCATTTAGTGTATTTCCATTTCCTAGCTGTTTTGACAAGAACAGTTATGAAAATGGCTGACGAAGAAGTGTTTATGAAGGAGGCTCTTGAGTTATTTGGCATAAGCCAAGGAATGGCATGGCTATACAAGTGTACAGTTCCACCATGAGTGAAAGAGTGTTCCCATTTTCAACACCCATGCCAATGTTTTTAAGTTGTTTGTTTTCTTTTTCCCTTTATTCATTCCCTCCCTTCCTATCTCACTTCTTTCATCCTACCTCACTCACTTTCTTCGTTCCCTCCTTCTTTCTTCCCTTTTTGTGAATCATTTTAGGAGGATTAAAGTTTGAGACAGTAAAACACTATTAAATCATGGATAAACTGCAGGAAATGAAAGAAGTGGTATCATGAGCAGGAAAATAGGAGATCAAAAAAAAAAAAAAAAATCCTGGACTGGAGTGAAGCTACATAATCTCAGACCTGTCTCTAGTGATGAACTTCCTTCAGTAAGAACATGTTTTCCAAAACCCACATTTGTTAGTTGTTTTCTTGATTTTAGCTATTCTGGCTGGCATGTGATAAAAAGAAATCTCACAGCTGGTATTTGTATTTTCCTACTTGCTGGGGATGATTAATACCTTTGGAAATATTTATGAACTATTCTTTTCTCTACATGTTCTCATTATGATGTGGATGGGAAGGACCCTTGCCCATAGTTGTCTTGTATGTTCACAAGATTTGGAGACTCCACTCATGATGTGTTGGTCCAGATTAGGTGGATTCTGTCCCACTCTCCCATCTCCCCACCCCTGCCTCTATAAGGGTGTTCCCCAAATTCCTACCCACTCCCACCTTCCCAGCAGGCAATACCCTACACTGGAGCATCGAACCCCCTCAGACCCAAGGGCCACTCCTTCCACCGATGTCCAACAAGGCCATCCTCTGCCACATATGTGGCCTTAGACATGGGTCCTTCCATGTGTACTCTTTGTTTTATTTTCTTTTTTTATTCTATATATTTTTTATTTACATTTCAAGTGATTTCCCCTTTTCTGTCTCCCCACTCCCCGAAAGTCCCATAAGTCCTCTTCCCTGCCCCTATTCCCCCATCCAACCCTTCCCAGTTCCCCTTTCCCAGTATTCTCCTATACTGCTACACCGAGTCTTTCCAGAACCAGGGGCAGCTCCTACGTTTTTCTTGGACATCATTTAATATGTGGATTATGTCTTGGGTATTCCATACTAAGTGAGGCAACCCAGTCTCAAAAGATCAGTCATGGTATGCATTCACTGATAAGTGGATATTAGCCTAGACATGTGTACTCTTTAATTGGTAGTCCATTATGTGGGAGCTCTGGGAGGGTCTGGCACATTGACACTGCTTCTCCCACCATGGGACTACAAACTTCATCAGCTCCTTCTGTCCCTTCTACAGCTCCTCCATTGGGGACTCAGAACATCCACCTCTGTATTTATCAGGCTATGCCAGAGGCTCTCAAGAAGCATCAATATCAGGCTACTGTTGGCAAGCACTTTTTGGCATCCACAAAAGCGTCCCGGTTTGTTAACTGCGTGTGGGATGGATCCCCAGGTAGAACAGTCTCCGGATGGCCTTTCCTACAGTCTCTGACATCCTTGTCTCCATATTAGCTCCTGTGAGAATTTTGTTTCCTCTTCTAAGAAGCACTGAAGAATTTCCCAAATTCTTCTAGAATTTGATATGGTCTGTGAAATGTATCTTGTATATTCCGAACTTTTGGGCTAATATCCACTTATCAGTGATTGCATTTCATGTGTGTTCTTTTGTGATTGGGTTAGCTCACTCAGGATGATACTGTCAAGTTCTATCCACTCACCTAAGAATTTAATGAAGTCATTGTTTTTAATAGATGAGTAGTAATCCCTTGTGTAAATGTCCCACATTTTCTGTATCCATTCCTCAGTTGAGGTACATCTGGGTTCTTTCCAGCTTCTCCCTATTATAAATAAGGTTGCTGTAAGCATAATGGAGTATGTGTCCTTATTACATTTGGAGCACTACTGGGTATATTCCCAGGAGTGGAATAGCTGGGTACTCAGGTAGTACTATGTCTAATTATCTGAGGAACCACCAGACTGATTTCCAGAATGCTTGTACCAGCTTGCAATCCCTTCAGCAACGGAGGAGAGTTCCTCTTTCTCCACATCCTTACCAGCTTCTGCTGTAACCTGAGTTTTTGATCTTAGACATTCTAACTGGTGTGAGGTGGAATCTAAGGGTCATTTTGATTTGTATTTCCTTGATGACTATAGATACTGAACATTTCTTTAGGTGCTTCTTGGCCATTAGATTTTTCTTAGTTGAGAATTCTGTTTAGCTCTGTTCCCCATTTATTAATAGGGTTATTTGGTTCTTTGAAGTCTAAATTCTTGAGTTCTTTGTATATATTGGATATTTACCCTCTATCAGATGTATGATTGGTAAAGATCTTTTCCCAATCTATTGGTTGCAATTTTGTCCCACTGACAGTGTCTTACAGAATCTTTGAAATTTTATGAAGTCCCATTTATTGCATAGAGCATAAGCCATTGGTGTTCTAACAAGGAAATTTTCCTCTGTGCCCATATGTTCAAGGCTCTTCCTCACTTTCTCTATTAGTTTTAGAGTAGCTGATTTTATGTGGAGGTCCTTGATCCACTTGGACTTGAGCTTTGGACAAGGAGATCAGAACGAACTGATTTGCATTCTTCTACATGCTGACCACCAGTTGAACCAGCACCATTTGTTGAAAATGCTTATTTCCACTGGATGGTTTTAGCTCCTTTGCCAAATATCAAGTAACCAGAGGTTTGAGGGTTAGTTTCTGGGTCTTTGATTTTATTCCATTAATCTACCTGCCTGTCACTATACCAGTACCATGCAGTTTTTATCACTATTGCTCTGCAGTATAGCTTGAAGCCAGGAATGGTGATTCCACTTATGTTTCTTTTATTGTTGAGAATACTTTTCACTGTCCTGGGATTTTTGTTATTCAGGATGAATTTGAGAATTTCTGTTTTTAACTCTATTAAAAGTATTACTATGAAGTATTGAGTTGGAATTTTCATGATGATTGCATTGAATCTATAGTTTGCTTTTGACAAAATGTCCTTTTTTTTTTATTCAATCCATGAGTGTGGGAGATCTTTCCATCTTTTGAGGTCTTCTTTGATTTCTTTCTTCAGAGATTTGAAGGTCTTGTCTTACACATCTTTCACTTGTTTTGTTAGAGTTACATCAAGATATTTTATATTGTTTGTGACTATTGTCACAAAGGTATCATTTCCCTAATTTCTTTCTCAGTCCATGTATCTTTGATTAGAGGAAGGATATTGATTTGTTTGACTTAATTTTATATCCAGCTACTTTGCTGAAGTTGTTTATCAGATTTATAGGGTTTAGAAGTTTTGTGTTGGAATTTTGGGGGTCACTTAAACATACTATCATATCATCTACAAATAGTGGTCTTTTGACTTCTTCTTTTCCAATTTGTATCCCTTTAACCTCCTTTTATTGCCTAATTGCTCTAGCTAGAACTTCAAATACTATATTGAATAAATAGTTGAAAGAGTGGACAGCCTTGTCTGGTCCCTGATTTTATTGTATTACTTCAAGTTTCTCTCCCTTTAGTTTGATGTTAACTACTGAATTGCTATATATTGCTTTTACTATATTTAGTTATGGGCCTTGAATTCCTGATCTTTTGAAGATTTTTAACATGAAGGAATGTTGATTTTTTTCAAAAGCTTTTTCAGTATCAAATTAAATGATCATGTGGTTTTTTTTCTTTGAGTTTGTTTATGTAGTGGATTATGTTGGTGGATTACCATATATTGAACTATCCATGCAGTACATCATTGGGATGAAGCCCACTTGATCGTGAAGAATGATCATTTTGATTTATTCTTGTATTTGGTTTGCTAGAATTTTATTGGGTATTTTTGCATCAATATTCATAAAGGTTCTCTTTCTTTGTTGGATCTTTGTGTGGTTTTGGTTTCAGCATAACTGTGCTTTATGTAATGAACTGGGTAGTGTTTCTTCTGTTTCTATTTTATGAAATAGTCTGTAGAGAATCGGTATTTGAAGGTCTGATAGAATTCTGCAATGAACCCATCTGGTCCTGGGCATTTTTTTTTTCTTTTTCTTTTCTTTTTTTTTTTTTTGGTTGGGGGACATTTTTTTTATTTGATATATTTTTTATTTACATTTCAAATGATTTCCCCTTTTCTGGCTTCCCACTCTCTGAAAGTCCCATAAACCCTCTTCCTTCCCACTGTTCCCCATCTACCCCTTCTTACTTCCCTGATCTGGCATTGTCCTATACTGCTACACTGAGTCTTTCCAGAACCAAGGGTCACTCCTCCATTCTTCTTGAACATCATTTGATGTGTGGATTATGTTTTTGGTATACAAATTTTCTAGGCTAATATCCACTTATTAGTGGGTGCATACCATGATTGATCTTTTGAGACTGGGTTACCTCACTTTGTATGATGTTCTCCACCTCCATCCATTTGTCTAAGAATTTCATGAATTCATTGTTTCTAATGGCTGAATAGTACTCCATTGTGTATATATACCACGTTTTTTGTATCCATTCCTCCATTGAGGGATACCTGGCTTCTGACTGTCCTGGCACTAGCAGGGTATGCATGCCTCCATCTTGGCCAAGGGACACCAGAGAGTTCTAATAGACAAAGCCAGTTAACAGACATAGTCTGAGGCTAACATCGCAGGAGACTTTTAATAACTGCTTCTATTACTTTTTGGGTTATGGGAGTGTTTAGATAGTTTATCTGATCCTGATTTAACTTTGTTACCTGGCATCTGTCTAGAAAATTGGCCATTTTGTCTAAAAACTTTTCTAGTTTTGTTGAGTATAGGCTTTTATAGCAAGATCTGTTTTTTTTTTAATTTCCTCAGTTTCTGTTGTTATATCTCCCTTTTCATTTCTGATTTTGTTAATTTGGATACTGTCTCTGTCCTCTCATTAATCTTGGTAATGGTTTATCTATCTTGCTGATTTTCTCAAAGAACCAGCTCCTGGTTTTGTTGATTCTTATTATAGATCTATTTGTTTCTACTTGATTTCAGCCCTGAGTTTGATTATTTCCTGCTATCTATTCCTCTTAGGTGTATTTGCTTCTTTGGCTCTAGAGCTTTGAGATTCAATGTTAAGTTGCTGGTGTATGCTCTCTCCTAGTTCTTTTTGCAGGCTGTCAGAGCTATGGGCTTTCCTCTTAGCACTCCTTTTATTGTGTCCCATAAATTTTGATATTGTTGTGCCTTCATTTTCTTTAAATTCTAAAAAGACAATTTTTTTCTTTTTCTTCCTTCACCAAGTTATCATTGAGTAGAACATTGTTCAGCTTCCAGGTTTATGTGGGGTTTCTATTGTTTTTGTTGTTATAGAAGGCCAACCTTTGTCTGTGCTGATCTGATAGGATGCATTGAATTACTTCTGTCTTCTTGTGTCTATTGAGGCTTGTTTAGTTACCAATTGCATGGTCAGTTTTGGGGAAGGTACCATGAGGTTCTGAGAAGAAAGTATATTCTATTGTTTTAGTATAACATTTTTTATACATCTGTCAAATCCATTTGATTCAGAACTTCCTTTAGTTTCACGGTGTTTCTGTTTAGTTTCTGTTTACATGATCTGTCTGTTGATGAGAGTGCTATGTTGAAGTCTCCCCCTAGTATTGTGTAAGATCCAATGTGTGCTTTGCGCTTTAGTAAGATTTCTTTCTTTCTTTTTTTTAATCTTATTTTCTACATTCTTTGTTTATATTCCAAATGATTTTCCCTTTCCCGGTTGCCCCCTCCCCATAAGTCCCATAAACCCTCTTCCCTGTGCCCATTCCCTGAATAATCCCCTCCCATTACTCTGTCTTGGTAATTGCCTACATTGCTGCATCAAGCCTTTGAGTACCAGGGCCCTCTCCTTCCTTCTTCTCTGGAATCATTTGATATGTTAATTGTGTTTTGGGTATTCAGAGCTTCTGGGCTAATATCCACTTATCAGTGATTTCATTCCATGTGTGTTCTTTTGTGATTTGGGTTACCTCACTTAGGATGATATTTTCCAGTTCCAACCATTTGTCTAAGAATTTCATGAATTCATTGTTTTTAATTGATGAGTAGTATTCCATTGTGTAAATATACCATATTTTTTGTATCCATTCTTCCATTGAGGGACATCTGGGTTCTTTCCAGATTCTGGCTGTTATATAATAAGGCTGCTATGAACATAGCAGAGCATGTGTCATTATTACATGCTGGGAAATCCTCTGAGTATATGTCCAGGAGTGGTAATACAGGGTCCTCCGGAAATGTCATGCCCAGTTTTCTGAGGAACTACCAGACTGATTTACAGAGTGGTTGTACCAGCTTGCAATCCCACCAGCAGTGGAGAAGTGTTTCTCTTTCTCCACATACTAGCCAACACCTGCTGTCTTCAAACTTTTTAATCTTAGCCATTCTGACTGGTGTGAGATGAAATCTCATGGTTGTTTTGATTTGCATTTCCCTAATGACTAATGATGTTGAACATTTCTTAAGATGCTTCCCAGCCATTTGACATTCTTCAGGTGAAAATTCCTTGTTTAGCTCTGTATCCCATTTTTTAATAGGGTTATTTGGCTCTCTGGAGTCTGACATCTTGAGTTCTTTGTATGGATTGGATATTAGCTCTCTGTAGGATGTAGGGTTGGTGAAGATATTTTCCCAATTTGTTGGTTGCCATTTTGTCCAATTGACAGTGTCCTTTGCCTTACAGAAACTTTGTAATTTTATGAAGTCCAATTTGTCAGTTCTTGATCTTAGAGCATAAGCTATTGGTGTTCTGTTCAGGAACTTTTCCCTTATGCCCATGTCCTCAAGAGTCTTCCCCAGTTCCTTTTCTGTTTATTTCTATGTGTCTGGTTTTATGTGGAGGTCCTTGATCCACTTGAACTTGAGCTTAGTACAAGGAGATAAGAATGGATCAATTTGCATTCTTCTGCATGCTGACCTCCAGTTTAACCAGCAACATTTGTTTAAAAGGCTATCTTTTTTCATTGGATGGTTTTAGCTCCTTTGTCAAAGATCATGTGACCATAGGTTTGTGAGTTCATTTCTGGGTCTTCAATTATATTCTATTGATCTACCTGCCTGTCACTGTACAAATACCATGCAGTTATTAACACTATTGCTCTGTAGTACTGCTTGATGTCTGGGATACTGATTCCCCCATAAATTCTTTTACTCTTGAGAATAGTTTTAGCTATCCTGTGTTTTTTGTTATTCCAGATGAATTTGAGAATTGCTCTTTCTAACTCTGTAAAGAATGGAGTTGGGATTTTTGATGGGGATTGCATTAGTAAAAGAAATATACAGCAAACTGGTAGCCAACATCAAACTAAATGGAGAGAAATTTGAAGCAATGCCACTAAAATCAGGGAAAAGATAAACCTGCCTCTCTCTCCATATCTTTTCAATATAGTCCGTGAAGTTATAGCTAGAGCAGTTAGACAACATAAGGAGGTCAAAGGGATACAAATTGGAAAGGAAGACATCATACTATCACTATTCGCAGATGATTTGAAGTCTACTTAAGTGATCCAAAATAACTCCACCAGAGAACTCCTACAGAGTGACTGGTTGTAAAATCAACTCAAGAAAATCAGTAGCCTTCCTATACTCAAAGGATAAGCAGGCTGAGAAAGAAATTAGGGAAATGACACCCTTCACAATAGCAACAAACAATATAAAGTATCTTGTAAAATTTAGCCAGGCAGTGGTGGCGCATGCCTGTAATCCCAGCACTCTGGGAGGCAGAGGCAGGCGGATTTCTGAGTTCGAGGCCAGCCTGGTCTACAGAGTGAGTTCCAGGACAGCCAGAACTATATAGAGAAACCATGTCTCAAAAAAACAAAAACAAAAACAGAAAAACAAAAACAACAACAAAAAAATAACGTATCTTGGTGTGACTCTGACCAAACAAGTGGAATATCTATATGACAAGAACTTCAGGTCTCTGCAGAAGGAAATCAAAGACCTCAAAAGATGGAAAAATCATCCATGCTCATGGATTAGCAGGATTAATATAGTAAAAATGGCCATTTTATAAGATTTCTTTTATGAATGTGGTTGTTCTTGCATTTGGAACATATATGTTAGGATTGAGAGTTCTTGGTGTATTTTTCCTTTGATAAGTATTAAGTGTCTTTCCTTATCTTTTTTGATTAATTTTAGTTGAAAGCTGATTTTATTCAATATTGTAATCAAGCTTATTTCTCGGGATTATTTGCTTGGAAAATTTTTTTCTAGCCTTTTTCTCTGAGGTAGTGTCTATCGTTGTCACTGAGGTGTATTTCCTGTATGCAACAAAATGCTGGGTCCTGTTTACATAACCAGTCTATTAAACTATGGTTTGTTATTGGGGAATTGAGTCCATTGATGTTAAGAGATATTAAGAAATAATGATTGTTACTTCCTGTTATCTTTGGTGTTAGATGTGCAATTATGTTTGTGTGGCTATCTTCATTTGGGTTTGTTGAAAGATTACTTTCTTGCTTTATGTAGGGTGTAGTTTCCCTCCTTGTGTTGGTATATTCCATCTATTATCCTTTGTAGGGCTAGGATTCTAGAAATATATTGTGTAAATTTGGTTTCGCCATGGAATGTCTTGTTTTCTCCATCTATGGTAATTGAGAGTTTTGCTGGGTATAGTAGCCTGGACTGACATTTGTGTTCTCTTTGGATCTGTACAACATCTACACAGGATCTTCAGGCTTTCATAGTCTCTGGTGAGAAGTCTGGTGTAATTCTCATAGGTCTGCCTTTATATGTTACTTGACCTTTTTCCCTTACTGCTTTTGATATTTTTTATTTGTTTAGTGAACATGGTGTTTTGATTACTATATGACAAAAGGAATGTTTTTCTGGTCCAATCTATTGGGACATCTGTAGGCTTCTTTTATGTTCATGGGCATCTCTTTCTTTAGGTTAGGGAAGTTTTTTTTCTATAATTTAAAGATATTTACTGGTCCTTTAATTTGGTAATCTTTCTCTCTTCTATACCTATTATCCTTAGGTTTGGTTTTCTCATCGTGTTTTTGATTTCCTGTTGTTTTTGGGTTATGGGCTTTTTGCATTTTGCATTTTCCTTTACAGTTGTGTCAATGTTTTCTATAGTATCTTCTGCACCTGAGATTCTCTCTTCTATCTCTTGTATTCTGTTGGTGATGCTTGTGTCTATGACCCCTGATCTCTTTCCTAGGTTTTCTGTCCCCAGGGTTGTGTGCTTTATGATTTGTTTATTGTTTCTATTTCCATTTTTAGATCCTGGGTGGTTTTGTTCAATTCTTTCACGTATTTGGTTGTTTTTTACCTGTAATTCTTTAAGGGACATTTGTGTTTCCTCCTTAAGTGATTCTACCTGTTTACCTCTGTTCTCCTGTATTTCTTTAAGGAAGTTATTTATGTACTTATGTATTTATTTATTCAATATGTTTTATTTACATTTCAAATGATTTCCCCTTTTCTGGCTCTCCAATCCCCAAAAGTCCCACAGGCCCTCTTCCCTCCCCCTATTTCCCCATCCACCCCTTCCTACTTCCCTGTTCTGGTATTCCCCTATACTGCTGCACTGAGTCTTTCCAGAACCAAGGGCCACCCCTCCGTTCTTCTTGGACATCATTTAATATGTGGATTATGTCTTGGGTATTCCAAGATTTTAGGCTAATATCCACTTATCAGTGAGTGCATACCATGATTGATCTTTTGAGACTTGGTTGCATCACTTGGTATAATGTTCTCCAGCTCGATCCATTTGTCTAAGAATTTCATGAATTTGTTGTTTCTAATGGCTGAATAGTACTCCATTGTGTAAATATACCACATTTTTTTGTATCTGTTCCTCTGTTTAGGGACACCTGGGTTCTTTCCAGCTTCTGGCTATTACAAATAGGGCTGCTATGAGCATAGTGGTGCATGTGTTTTTATTGCATGCCAGGGAATCCTCTGGGTATATGCCCAGGAGTGGTATAGCAGGTTCCTCAGGAAGTGTCATGCCCAGATTTCTGAGGAACCGCCAGACTGATTTCCAAAGTGGTTGTACCATCTTGCAATCCCACCAGCAGTGGAGGAGTGCTCCTCTTTCTCCACATCCTCGCCAACACCTACTGTCTCCTGAGTTTTTAACCTTAGCCATTCTGACTTGTATGAGGTGAAATCTCAGGGTTGTTTTGATTTGCATTTCCCTAATGATTAATGATGTTGAACATTTCTTAAGGTGCTTCTCAGCCATCCAAAGTTCTTCACATGAAAATTCTTTATCTCTGTACCCCACTTTATAATAGGGTTATTTGGTTCTCTGAGATCTACCTTCTTGAGTTCTTTGTATATATTAGCTATTAGCGTTCTGTCGGATTTAGGGTTGGTGAAGAGCCTTTCCCAATCTGTTGATTGACATTTTGTCCTTTTGACAGTGTCCTTTGCCTTACAGAAACTTTGTAATTTTATGAGGTCCCATTTGTGTATTCTTGATCATAGAGCGTAAGCTATTGGTGTTCTGTTCAGGAACTTTTGCCCTGTGCCCATATCCTCAAGGGTCTTCCCCAGTTTCTTTTCTCTTAGTTTCAGTATTTATATTCTTCTTAAAGTCCCCTATCGTCATCATGAGATGTGATTTTAAATCAGAGTCTTGCTTTTCTGGTTTGTTCGGATATCCAGGGCTCTCTGTGTTAGGATAACTGTCTTCTGATAATGCCACTTAACTTTGATTTCTGTTGCTTGTATTTTTACCCTTCCCTCCTACCATCTGATTATATCTGGTGTTAGCTGGTGTTGCTGTCTCTTAATGTGGCTGGTCCCTCCTGGAAACTTGTGTATTTGTATTCCTGGGAGACCTTTTCTCTCCAGGAGTAATTTGAGTAAGGAGAATGGTGGCACATCATCAGCTGTGGGGCACAGCTAGAAACTGAATGGATTCTTCCCCTGGTTTTTCCTTAGTTCCTGTGTCCTGATGGCTCTGGACAGGTCCCTTTAGGGCGAGGAATTTGTGCTGAAATGGTGGTATACTTGTACTCACAGGTGTGTCAGCACTTCTGGGACACTAGCTCTCTCCCGGTGCTATTTGTGTATGGAGAGCTGTAGCACTGGATCAGCTCTGGATGCTGTGACACAGGATAAGCTCTGGGTGCAGATAGAAACTGGCACCTTATTGGCTAATTTTTTTATTTCTTCCTTTGAAAACTGTTAGCGTTTGGCCTTAATTCATGAGTGAATTTTGTTGTAGTCAGAAAGGTACTTCCTACAGCCATACATTGAAGGTTTTCTTCTGACCCATGTTTTCTTCTAATAGGTCCAATGTTTCATGTTTCATGTTGGGGCTTTGATCAGTTTAGAATGATTTTTATTGCAATGTACCAGTATAGGCCTAATCATTTCTCACTTTCTGTACATCATGTTTCCCAAATTTCTTGAATATTCTGTCTCTTTTCCATTGAATAATTTTGGGATCTTAACCATATATCAAACAGTTGTTATTGCATGTGCTCATGTTTCATCTTTTACTATTTTGTTACAATGGTATATATATTCGTTTCTGTGCCAGTACCATACTGTTTTTATTACCATAGCTTTTCTTAGAATTGTGTTTGGTATCCCACAGCTCTAGCATTGCTCTTTTTTTTTTTTTCAGAATTGCATTCCCCGTCTGGGGTCTTATGTATTTCCATATGTATCTTTGAATATTTATTGTTATTATGAGCAAAGGATTGCACCAACAGGATTTGCCAACATATCCTTTTTCAACATATTTATTCTTCTGAATCATGACCACATAGGGTTTTTCTATTTTCTACTGTCTTCCACAATTTTTCCTTCTAAGCAATTTAATGAGTTTATTGTAGAGGTCTTTAACCTCCTTGAATCAGTTTATTCATAGATATTTTCATGTCTATTATGAATAGGGATGTATCCAAATAATTTATGAGCATGATGGTTGTTGTGGTATAGTAAGGATTTTGATATTTTGTAAGTTGTTGTATCCTGCCACTCTGCAGAGATAGTTTATCATTTCCAGTTTTCTAGTGATATTTTAGGCATCTCTTTCATATAATAGTATGTTACCTGGAAATAGGGATAACATTATTTTTTTTTCCGTTTTGATTCTCTTTTCTTATTCTGTTGCTCTTATTAGTATGTCAAACAGAGCATTGAAGAGGACTAGGCATCCTGGACAACCCTGCTTCATTACCATTCTGATTTTGATGGGATAATTCAAAGCTTTTTCCTATTTAGGAAATGTTGGCTATGAATGCCCCACATATAGCATTTGTTATGTTAAGGTTGGTTCCCTTCTGCTCTTCTTTCTCTCAAACTTTTATCATAATGGCTTCTCAATATTTTAATATTAGTATTCTTTTATATAATATAGTTATACTGCTTTCAATTGTATAAGGTACGTTTTATTTACATTGACATATTAAACTATCTAAATATACACCAATGTGAATATTAGGATTATCAGAAAAAATCATACATATATTACTGATACTATTTTTTTAGTTTTATCAACTATGTTTTATAATAAATATTCAATTAGGTTTTGCTGTCTTTTACTCAAAAACTACAGTAACTGAATTTTTAAAAGAATTAGACTTTATAAAGTACTATATAAATATGTCAAAACCCCCAAAACAAAAATAATTAAAAATATATATAAGACCACATATCCATAACTGCCCAATTATGACAAATGAAAACAGCAGTTCATATTGCAATAAAGAAAACCTTTTCAACATTGCCACTAAGAAAAGTTGAATCTACTTGCAGAAGAATAAAATAGTATTCTTGCCTCTCACCTTTCCCTTTAATCCATTTGTAGTTGATTTCAAATGGATCAAATGCCCTAAGGTGAGATGTGGAATTTGAAAACCTTTAAAGAAAATCCTAGAGAAAACCTTCAAGGTGCAGGCTTGCTCAAGACTTTCTGATATGATGCTCTTTTCTTGGGAAATAAGGCTAACAATTGATAAAAAAGGAACTTGTGAACTTAAATTGCTCCTGCACAGCAGGGGAAACAGTGACCAGAAGGAAAGAGAAACCAATGGATTATATTCACTACCTATATATCTAACAAAAATATAAATAAAATGCCTTACAAGAATTAAAATGAAATTAAACAATCTGATCAATAGATGGGTTACAGAAATGGCCACAGTTCTTAGTAAATGAAATATTCCATTTCAATGACTATTAGAGGGACAAAAAATAAACTTAAATCTACTTACACAATGGAGTATTTTTCCTGTTAAAAAAGTAAATAATGAAATTTACAGATAAATGTATCAAACAAGAAAACCATCCTGAATAAGGTAACCCAAATCTAAAAGACAAATATCATGTTTTGTCTTACATGTGGATGCCATATTTTTTAAAAAAAAATTATTCTATTTATTTATTTATATTACAGTCATTTCCCCTCTCTTGGTCACCCCTTATACAGTTCCACATCCCATTCATCTTCCCTCTTGCTTCTGAAACGGTGTTCCCTGTCACCAGGCCTTCCCATTCCTTGGGGCCTCAATCTCTCAAGGATTAAGTACATCTTCTCCCACTGAGACTTCACTGGGCAGAGCTCTGCTATTTTTGTGCCAGGGGCCTTGGCCTCGCTTTTGTATGCTCAGTCTCTGGGAGCTGCCTCGGGTCTGGGTTAGTTGAGACTGATGGTCTTCCTATGGGGTTAGAGGGCCAAGAGAATCAATGAATGTCATCTTTCAAACCTTCAACATGTAAGGGAATTTCATATAACCATGGAGATTTGTTATTATCTATAGTATTGTGGGAATGTGTTACACATGTAAGGGGATCTAGAATATATAGTCTACTGAGATACAGCGGGAATATTGAATGGAATGGAAAGTACAATGGAAGAATTGGATTAATGTGAAAATATGGGGAGGGACAACTAACTAATAAAGGCCATTTGAAAACTCATATGGAAATGTATTACTGTAGATGCTTCAGTATATTATACATGTATATATATGCATATATATGTATGAACACACACGCATAATAAATCTAAGTGGATCCTGCAAATTATAGGTGGAAAAATGCTCTAACTACATATCTTTTGACAGCACATGAAACCTTTAGT
Organism: Apodemus sylvaticus; assembly: GCF_947179515.1. Lineage (NCBI taxonomy): Eukaryota > Metazoa > Chordata > Mammalia > Rodentia > Muridae > Apodemus > Apodemus sylvaticus. Next base: position 90,469,448 of record NC_067474.1, on the reverse strand, counting down.
TAGATACAGCTACCTAAATATGTGGCCAAAATATGCTGCATGGAAATTAATAAATATTTCAAGTTTAGAGAACTAATAAATCCTTCTATGAATATCTCAATTTTATACTTATTCAAGTTGTATAATGTATGAGTATTATTAGCAATGTTTTTTATTTTTATCTTACCACAAATTTATTAAGTAATTTTTGGATTGTATAACATACCACCAATTGTCTTGCACAGAAGCTTTTTGATGTCTTAAATAACTACATTGCATTTTATGTCAGCTATAATGGCAGTCTTGAATGGCCTCAGATGATAATGATCATGAGCACAAAGGAATCCATGTCCCTGTAATACTGGTATGGACAGAGGCACATAATGTGCTGTTGTGATAGTGGACAAAGAGCTGGTCCACACACTAAAAGGCCAGTGACACATAAGGCTCAGAAAATTATAAATTATATTTTCTGAAAATATATAAAATCAGAATAATGATATAATGCAAATTTTACTGTTATTTAAAATATTGAAAACGTGTACCCAACATAAATATTAGACAGCAGATGCCATTGTGAAGATTTTATGTAATTCTAATTTTTGTTTGCTTTGAATATATATATATATATATATATATTATATATATAACTTATAAAAAATGAGAATCTAGTGGCATTTACTGTCAACTGAATTTATTTTCTGCAATAATTTTCCCTGTCTTAGATCTATACTTTTAATATGAGTATCACTTTTATCATATACTGGGCAATAAACAAATTTTTTTCAACTTTTATAAATATATTATCATGTTGATATTACACATGACATGTAACATAGTTTTTATGTGTCAGTACATTTTGAATTTAAAATGTTAAATACATATTGATAATTTCCAATACATTTGGTCAATTATTATTTCAGTATTATTTTCATTAGTTGATGTGTGGAGTTCATCTTTATAATTATTTATAAATTCCATAATAACATTATTAATAAGTAATACAAGTGAGGATATATAATCCTACTCATGCTCATAAAATGAATATTTATTAAATCTCAAGTAGGGAGATATTGCAGTCAATAAATATGTTTTAGAGAAAATATGCATATTATGTGGATTTTATTGTCTAATCAAATATATTTTTTTATTTTACTTTAGGATATATGTTTCTAATACGTTTGGAATGTAAACAAAGAATATAGAAAATAAAAATATATAATTAAAAAAATAAGTTTGTAATACTAAAAATCATGCTGGAATTTATTATAAGTATATCATATATAATAGATTGCTAAAATTAATAATAAACAGCAATAAAAATTAGAATAGTGCATTTCTGTCTTCAGATTATTCAAAATTTTAATGAAAATCTGTTTTGTTATATTTTCTATTAATATATAGATATTAATTGCTTATATATTTTTCCATTCCATGATATGTTCAGTAAATGGAATCTTTTACACCTCATTGTTGCCTATTCCATTTCTGAGTTCACTTTGTAATAAAGTCATACAAATGCTGAAAGTTCTGTGGCAAATCTAAAATTTTACAATTGTTTGAATGATGACTTAGATATATGATTAATGTATTCTCATTCCACAAAATTAAGAATTATCATTATAGGTAGGAATAAACAAACAAGAGACTTGTTACCTGTAAGTGACAGAGGACAAATTCAAGGGCACAATCAAGGTTAAGACAGGTGTCAATATCAGGGGATGGTTCCTAGATAGAATGCGTATGAAGTTCATACTAATTAGTTTATGGAGCAGATTGAGGCTTCAGATTGTGTGTGTAAGAAAGACTGCCTACTGTCAAGCAATCAAGCACTACCCACTTTAACTGCAATTTATTCCAAGAAGCACAATCTATTGATTCTAGCATACACTTATGTCACAGCAGTATCATTATTTGACTTTGTTTTAACAGCTTCCAAAGGTTAGAAACTTAGAGACCACTGTGCAAGAAGCCATTAAAAAGCCAAGTTGTTAGCCCTCACTGCCTGAGTGGTCACTGTGTAGAAAATTAAATTCAGGGAGGGAGAAATGATATTGTTTATGTACTCAGTGTCAACTAGTGTTTACCTATAACAAATATTAGTTAATAATTTTAAAGCAGAAACAAAAGCAGGAAGATAAATATAATTTTCTGACTTTTACAAGTCACCAGCTATTTAGAGATATAATTTTCCCAGGATTTCATTAAAATATGAGATGTCTTCCAATAGACTCCAATGCATATTCTCAATATTTTGCACTGATTGTTTTACACTAAACATTCCATATTGTTGTAGTAAGCTGGAGATATTTAATAATGTTGAAATTGATACACAGTGCTTCACAATGAGCATTGTAGCAAATTTGATTGCTAAGGTATAAAATACCAATTTTAATCAATTTTATTTATTCCATGATGAGATTTTTAAAGGAAAGGTCATATTTTCTTCTGTATGAGTGGTAGAAACTATTAAGAAATTTTCAGTTAAAAAAAAAGTGTATTCAGAGTACCTGGTAAGATAACTCTTGTAGTTTCCAAATGTCTTTTATTCAGAGAATACATAGGTTATATTTTTTGAAAACACACACACACACACACACACACTCACACACACACAACCAAAACAAAACAGACAAAAACAATTCCAAATAATTGACCAGATTCCAGGGCTACATAAATTCTTTGAATACCAGCTCAAGTAGAAAGTAGGGCTTGAGGGAAAATGAGAGACTGGAAATTTTGCTTTATTCAAGGCTTGTAGAAATATATAGTGTTTCTTATTTTATATCTGAATAAATTTTCATTCACAGAATAAATTAATGGGTTTATTTCATAACCTCAAAAAAAAAAAAAAAAAAAACCAGAGACCTAGTATAATGTCCTCATTTTTTGCAGGTGAAGAAATGAAGAATCAAAGAAGTAAAGGACCTCTCTCAAAATCACATAACTAGTAAGTAATATCTGCAGATCAAATTAAATTTTCCTCCTTTTTAGTTTTTTTCTATATAAAATGATAGTCTCTCATTTTGGACAAAATATATCAGTTCTCATTCGCTATTACATTTGTGCAGTAGCCCTAATTTTATACAAGTTGCATTGTTTCTTGCTTTTTCCAACACAGTCTTGCATTCATTTTAGAATTAATGGTATAGTTGAAGAGATAGTATATCACAATGAGTCATTGTAATTGTGTACCTTATTGGATTATAACTGTCTGTTGTTTTGCAAATATCAGGATACTGAAGTAGGGAATGAAAGATAACTTGAGTTGATACTGAACATGCTCTTCTGAGCTCTTGTTTTGCCTTCCAAATAACAAATCTTTGAAAACTTGTTGCCGTAAAAATTCTAGATGTTATTTTTTCTGTAATCAGGAAAGAAATGCTAGAAACACCTGTGTATCACTCTCACAAGGAGAGACTGACAAGTTGCCAAGTAAAGTGGATAGAACATTCAGGAAATAAAGCCTTTAATTGACCTCATATAGTATGAAAGAATTGTCAAATTGAACCAATTGACATTTTGAGCAGCATGAGAAACACGTAGGTGTAGTTAGATGAAATCAATTTCTTTTGAGAAAAAGACAAAGGTAGAAACATAGAGGTGGAAATTGGGAAGAAATTGTTAATGGAGACTAGACTAAGTGAAGGTTGTCATAAGGAATAGAGGGATGTTTTATCAAAATAGTTTGAGGTTTATTAAGAGTATCTCTTTAAATGTGTTGAACATGTATTATTTTCCATTCTTTATGCTTTGTAAGTAATAATCACAGCTACTCTTCTAGAAAAATGCTGCATATACTAAATGTGAGCACCAATGCTTATGATTAAGTAGTTTGAGGGGTCAAAGAAATGTTTTTAACTTTGGTTTGTAAAATAAAGCAGGTTATCCATCTCACAAGCAATTACAATTGCTCAGATTTCTTCTATTTCATGTATGTGATTTCTTTTACTTCATGTATGTGATTGTGTTTGAAAGAGAGTTGCCATATAATTGTGGGACTGCCCGTGGACACTAGAGGAGAGCATGTCCAATCTGCTGGACCTTGATTCTGAGGTACATTACATAAGTCCTAGGCAACATCTTCACATCTTCAAAAACAGCAGCGTTCTTAAACCTGAACATTCTTTCCAGGCTTTCTCAGAGTTCTAAAGTAAATTTAAAGAGATCAAATATCAATTTGCTTTCTAATTGTTCTTTACATATATCTGTGGAATTAATAAATGACATTTTTCTGTCCTACCAATATGTCTTGAAAATATGTCACATGAGATGAAAATGAACATATAAGATTTTATTTTCTAGAATATTTTCTCTCCCTAAAGAAATTTATAAAAGAGAATGCCTTTAGTTCAAGGAGATCTCTGTTTACCTGAAATGGGTTCTTCAGAAAAAAGGAACAATAAGAAACAATAAGAAGCACTTGCTTAATTTGTGCTGTAGGACCAAACTAAAATAGTATGAAGCCGATAATCTAAAATGCTTTGTTGAGGTAACAAAGAAATACATGCACAAAAAGATCTTTTATTAAATAAAAACTATTTAACACCCAAAGCAAATAATATCAACAGCTTTGTTGTTACAAGCAGGAAAGAACTTATAGGTTAGCCCACGTACTGGCTAGATATATGCCAACTAGACGAAGGCTAGTGTCATTGGAGAGGGTAGAACCTTAAGAAGACCTGGTTGTTAACAAGTCTGTAGGGCATTTTTTCTTAATTGTGGATTGATGCAGGAGGGTCCAGCCAGTCAGTAGGGCCTCCTTGGTCCTGTGGTTCTTGGTTATATAAGAGAGCATACTGAGCAAGCCATGGGAACAAGCAATTAAGCAATGCTCCTAGATAGGCTCTGTATCAGCTCTTGTTTCCCATATTCCTACCCTGCTTGTATTTCTGTTCTGACTTTTGTTTGATAAACAGTGTTATGAAAATTAATTTGAACAAACCCCATTCTCCACAAGTTGATTTGGCCATGGTGTTTCATATCAGTAGTTACCTACCTAAATTTGTCAGCCTCTAACTTGGGTAATCAATGCAACACAACTTGTTTATTACTTCCTCTGGAAATTTATTCATTAGTAATGCAAGTGTCTGGATATTTCCTCATTGTGATCTTTAAGGGAATGACTGAAATTTGGTACAAGACAACCCCACCCCCCAACATAGTCCTGCTATCCTTTATAGCTTGGTGAATCTATAATCTATGAATTTTAGCTTAAATATTTTAACATTGTGTTGTTTTATTTTATTAATTTTAAATTTCGAAATAAGCTGTAATGTAGACCAAGCTGGTCTCTATTTACCCCATAGATAAGACTGACCTTGGTAATTGTTGATCATCTTGCCACTTGAGTACAGAGATTACAACCTTGAAACAGCAGACCTAGTCCCTTTTTACTGACTCATATATCTCCTCAATTTACCCTATGTAGCTTTTATCACATATATATGTGATATATATATATATAAATATATTACATTCTATTTCAAATTTCATATTTTCTTCTTCTCCACATGAACACAGACTCTCTTTAAAACAACTCCCTTGCCATCAGAAGTCTTGTCAATTGTAAATGTTTATTAACAGTTCTGCTCTTGGAAGGAAGCAGCACTTTGATATTGGGGCTAGTTAAGCAAGTTCTATATATAAATCTGACATTTTATTCAAGACTGTATTGAAAAGTTGAGTGAGAACTCAAGGTGGAAAAGACAGACAACATTACAACTTTATCTACAGCTCTATTAAAAGTCACATATGCCAATCTGTATGATATGAACATGCTAACATTGTACATGCCTGTCACCTAACAGATAATGATGGATATTATTAATTTGTTAGTGAAAGAGATTTTTTGGTCTATTTCATTCTTATATTTGTAAAATTACTGCCAGTAAAAGGTTATGATCAAATAGAAAAAAACTAACATTAAATTTCAGCAACTTTCTCAAAACGCATTCCTTCACATTCTTAAATATCACTCGTTCCACAAAAGTTGAGTTTGTGCAGGAACTCAGGTGTAGCACTTACTCCTGCTACCTTACTCACTCTGACTTTGGCGTGCACAAAATGACCCACTGGTGTTTCACAGTGGTCTTCTCTTTGTACATTCTTCATTGGCTCCTGGCTTTAAAATGGAATGAGCCTTATGCAATAAAGGATAAAAGTAATCATGTCTTTTTTAAATACTGATATGGAAATGAGATATTTATAGTTTTCCCAGCACAGATATATAATGCATTTTTCATAAATTAACTAGTATTTTTACATGGTTTACAAGAATAGGTTTGTTAAAAAATATTTTAAGATGAAAGCCATTTTTATACTGTTGAAGACACTTTTGACTCATAGGCCCATAGCATAGATTCTAAACAAAAACATAACATAGATGAAAGTATGTTCCTATTACTTTCATGCATTGGGCCCTGAACAGCTTCCCAAGTGTTTCTGTGTGTCAATTCTGTCTATACTATATCCTCAGACCTCTTATCAGCATTAAACAATCAGGATAATTTTTAAAATAAATATTCATATGAAGATGATATAACATATTTTCATCTTTCATTTTAGTAAAATGCATGAATATAGGAATGCTAGAACATACCTGTTATCTCAGAATTCTGACGATTTAAATGGGATGAATCAGACTCCAATGCCAGTCTAAATGATACGGTGAGACACCGTTTCATTAAATAAATTAACATGTATTGTCTGACTGAAATATTATTGTATTTGTGAATACAATTCTTAATTTATTGAATTTCCCATATATTAATGAAAAAGAATTAAAGTATGGATGAATACAAAGTTTTGGTTCATATAGCAGTTTAATAACACAATTTCCACATATTAAAGCTTTATAAATTAGGGCACTGGAGAAATAGCTCAATAGTTAAGAGCAGTGGCTGCTTTTTCTAAATACCTGTTGGAGTCTGCATATCCACACGGTCTTTCATACATCATTTCCAGGATTTCTGACACATGCATCTGGACTTCATTGCCAGTAGGCATGCTTGTGGTACACCAAAAGACTTGTTGGTAAACACTCATACACATAATGTGTTTTAATTGAATGTTATAGATTTTATAAGATCATATTTATTGATATAATCCATAGAAATTGTATATTAAGATAGATATTAAGGCCAGGAACATAATTTAGAACACACATACATTTACTGTCTATTGCTATCATAATCAATATAACCAAAAGCTATGTAGAGAGGAAAAGGTTTATTTTAGCATCACCAAGGGTTGTCAGAGGAAGAACTATGGATGTGAAGCACTGTCCACGGAAGAATGATACTTTCGCGCTTGTTGTCCACAGCTTGATCAGCCAGCCTTCTTATAAAATTGAGGATGACATGATGAAATGTAGCAGTACTCATAGTGCATAGAGCTCTCTGTTACCAATCATTGGTCAGTAGGAATGCTCTAAAGACTTGCCTACAGCCAATATGATAAGGGCAATTTTTATTACTTTTATTTTTTTACATTGCAGTCATTATGCTCTCCAAGTCTTCCCTCCCACAGTTCCACATCCCATTCCTCCTCCCACTGTCTCCAAGAGGATATCCCTACAACCAACCCCACCCCCTTTGAGGCCTCAAGTCTCTAGAAGATTAGGGACTTCTCTCACTGACACCAGACCAGGCAGTCCTCTGCTATATATGTGTTGGGGGCCTCGGACCAGGTAGTGTATGCTGCCCAGTTGGTGGCTCAGTGTCTTAGAGCTCTCAGGGGTCTGGGTTAGCTGAGACTGCTAATCTTCCTATGGAATCTCCGTGATGAGCGTGTTTTTAAAATTGAAGTTTTTCTCTTACCAAATTAACTTGGCTTTAGTAAAGTTAATGAAAAATAACCAGTGAAGAACTATATATAAATCCATATAGGTACAAACATTTGAAAGGCTATATTTTGCTGTGTTGACATTTTTATCTGTCTGTATCTATTTTCTTGACTTTGTGGCTGGCTATGTCCTTATCTATGATCTACCTCTCTCCATATCTGCTATTAACTAATTTGGCTACCAATCTATCTATTCTACCTCATCAAAGAATTTATATTCAATTTTATTGCTAATTTATAATGAAATTCATTTGTCTACATTCCATAAAGATTTTTCATATTGAAAATCGCTAATAATTTAATATGGTAGTCTTTCAGTACATTAAGTTAAACCAAATCAGACCACCACGCATTACAATTATGAAACTGGAAAAGGGAAGAAGTCAGTGACTCAATACTGTGTTGAAATACAGTATTTGCTGATGGTGCGTCTGCAAGCCAGCTTTTGGCAAGGTACATCTGATGGTTCTTAGCTCAGTATTCTCCATTCAAAATCTCCTCACTGTTATCTTTCATTGCATACCTAGAAATATAATACTTTTATGTCTACAGCAAAATAGTTGGCCTTTACTGCTAAGTTCCACAATTTGTCATATAGCTCTTGCATATTTCACAAATTTAACATTAGATTCATTTACCAGTTCTCTTTGTGGCCTTGTTTTCTTATTGCAGATACAGTTCTGAGCATTTCCTGTCTTGTGATTATCTGCTGACTTTTCCTGATGTTCTAACAATAATAATGTCTCCACTTCTCTTTCTTTTATTCTCTAGGCTCTTAAACTACCAGCTTTCTATATTAGATTTACTCTTCTTATATGTTAGAGCACCCATTATTGTTGGTGAATTCTTTTCAATGTTCCTAACTGGATATTAACTCAGGCCAGTACCATCTACAAATTTATATGTCTTGTTCCATAGCCCATGGAAACCCCCCACACATGATCGGCAGATCATGTTTCCCATAGCGTGATTATTTGAGAAAACAGGAAACTTTGCTTTCTAAAGCCTCTTCACTTGCATTCCCTTTCTCTGACGACTTAGTAATTTTCCAGATTTTAGGATTCCATTTTTGTTTTCACCGAGCTTGAGTACTCTAGGTCGTGAATGAGCTCATTTTTATGGCTTGCATAGTTCAATTTTTAGTGCCAAATTATAGACCACAATTTGTCTGTATCACAGTTTATATGTTCACATATAAAAGGAGCTTGATTGCTGCCAGTTTTTAGCAATTACAAGTACATATATGCAGATTATTACAGGAAAATGCAATTTTGTGCATCTAGGATAAAATAAAGTGTATAATATTACCTTCAATATTTTTAAGAAAACATCAAACTATCTTCCAAAGATAATTTTGAACCTTTACTCTTATCAAAAATGAACAAGTGTCCCTGTTGCTCCATATTCTTTATGATGGCTTGTGCTTTAAATGTTATGAGGGGTTTTTGCTGTTTCTAGTATTAAAAAACGTTATCTTTTGAGAATATTACCCATACCTAGAACATAATTTCAGCAAATGTGTCTGCTCTTTCTCTTTTTCTACTTTCCCCACAACTCCTACTATTTTCTCATTCAACTTCATAATTTTTAAATCTTTAAGCCTCATCATCATCAACTGAATGGGTTTCTACATCTATAAATTGTTTTAATTTTTATTTATTCTTTGAAAATTGTATAGAGTGTATTTTTATCATAATACCTTCTATGCCACATCTCCTCTCAGAGCTCCCTTCCATCCTCCAACTTCATCTTCTTCCTCTATCCTAATAAAACAGAATATAACAAGCTACAAGAAAACATCTAATTTGTGTCCAACAAATACTTCTGTGTATCGGCCTGTACTGTGGTTAATATACCCAGGGTCACTCCATTCAGGGAAATGTGATTTTCCTCTCACAGTGGCAATTAGTGGCAAATACTTCCTGGCTAGAGCGGATACATTATGCCAATGTTTCCTCTTCTGTGTTAGTTATATATCTGCCCTGAATGTGAGCAACAAATCTAGCTGGCATAGGCTCTGTGAGTTCAGGTGTTCATCGCCTTGTCATGTTTAGAAATTGTTCTTTTCCTTACACTATCCACAAAATCAGGCTCTTATAATATTCCACCCCCTTTTCTACATAGAACCCTGGGCCTTGAGTGGAGGGATTTGAATAAGACATCCCATTTATGGCTGATTGCTCCAAAGTCTCTCATTCACTGCATTTTGTCCAGTTGTGGATCACTTCAAGAAGAATCTTCTCTGCTGAGGGTTAAGAAATGTACTATTGGGTGTTTTGGCATGATGATAGATCAATTTTGTGAAAAATGATATCATAACCATGTGATATCTTCCTATCCTTGTACAGGAATTATCTCTGCAATCATTATTTTCTATTGGGATGGTCATAGTTTCATAGTTTCTGTTCATACTGTGTTAGTCTAATGCTTAAGCATTTAATTAGGTTACACAGTGATGTATATTGTTTTTCATATAAGTCAAATTTGTTTGTTTATTCTATATAGAATAATGTTTGACTTGTTTTCTAGTTTTGTATCCTAAAAACTTGTCTTGATTACTTAGTGTCTGGAGTTTCACTGTCATTGTTGAGATTATTCCTTTATATTTTCACAGACATACTTTACCTCTCTAAAGTAAACAAAGCTTACTTATTCTTTGTTTAATTCTTTTTTAAATATCATTTTATTAGTAATACTACAAGTATTATTACAAAGCGGTTGTGAGTACGAACAACTTGCGATTATTTACATTGGAACAAGTGTTCCAGTTCCTATGCAGTAAGTGTTCTGTTAGTTACAGATTTCTTAAAAGTTCGTATTTATGGATTTCCATAGTTTTTCAAATGCTTTCAGTGTATATCATATGATTATTTAATTGTTCTTCCTTAATATTTTAATGTAATGGGTTGAATTAAACAATAAAATTTGATTTGGTATTATTAAACTAACATTCCATAGGCTTATTTTAATAGTCTTGTCTTCTAATAAAGTTGAAGAACTGTGCTCATGCCTCTCACTGTCTTAAATTTATCAGCACTATGAGTATAATATACAGATTTTTAATTTTGTGACTTTATCACCACAATACTATAAGTAATTGCAGGCATCACTATGTAAAACAGACTTATGGACTCATCAATATTATTTTACATGTTCAGAATTAAAATAATGAAAATTTACAATCACCCTGATTAGAATTCTGCAGGTAAAAGAAATTTCTTTTTTTTATTTAATCTTTATGTATTTATGTACTTAATTTATTTTTATATTCCAGATTTTTTTATTTTTATTAGTTACTTGTTTTATTTACATTTAAAAGGTTATCCCCTTTCTGTGTTTCCCCTCTGAAAACTCCCTATCCCATTCCCCCTCCCACTGCTTACAAACTCCTCCACTCCCATTTTCCTGATCTGGCATTTCCCTACACTGGGGCATTGAGCCTTCACAGGACCAATGGCCTCTCCTCTCATTGATGTCTGAAAAGGACATCCTCTGCTACATATGTAACTGGAGCCATAGATCCATGTGTACTTTTTGGTTGGTGGTTTAGTATCTATTTTATACCCCACCCAGTCCATCCCCTGACTGTTCCACATCCCATACCTAACCACCCAACCCACCAGAACTCTAAACTCCCTTGAGCCTCCAGTCTTTTAAGGGTTGTGTATATCTACTCTGACCGAGTCTAAGACTTGCAGTCCTCTGTTGTATGTATGTTGGAGGCCTCATAACAGCTGGTGTATGCTGCCTGGTTGATAGTCCAGTGTTTAAGAGATCTCAGGGATCCTGCTGGGATCCTCCAGGGACACCCTCCTCCTCAGCTTCTTTAAGATTTTCCCTAACTCAGTCACAGGGGTTGGTCAGCAGCTTCTATCCATTGGCTGTATGCAAATATCTGCATCTAACACTTTCAGCTGCTTTTGGGGTCTTCTGAAGTACAATTATGCTAGGTCCCTTTTTGTGAGTGCTCCATAGCCTCAATAATAGAATCAGACCTTGGGGCTTCCTCTTGAGATGGATCCCACTGTGAGCCTGTTGTTGGACCTACTTTTCCTCAGGCTCATCTCTATTTCCAGCCCTGCAGTTCTTTCAGACTGGACCAATTATGGGTAAAAGTTTTGACTATGTGATAGCAACCCTATCCCTCACTTGATGCCCTGTCTTTCTTCTGGAGGTAAGTTCTACAAGTTCTCTCTCCCCACTGTTAGGAATTTCACCTAAGGTCCCTGCCTTTGAATCCTGAGAGTCTCTCCCCTCCCATGTCTCTGGTACATTCTGCAGAGTCCCCCCAACCTCCTACCTCTGAGGTTGCTATCTTCATTCATTTTTGCTGGCCCTCAGGGCTTCAGTCCTTTTATCCCACACAATACTAAATCATGTTTCCCTCCCAGGTCCCTCTCTCCCGTCCGTCCTCCCTCCCTTCCTCCCTCCCTGACTTGTGATTGCTGTCTTTCCCCTCCCAAGTGACACTGACATGTTTGTACTTGGGCTCTTGACCTTATTGACTATTTGTTTTTTGTGGACTGTATTTTGGGTATTCTGTATTATTTTTTGATAACATCTACTTATTAGTGAGTACATTCCATGCATGTCCCTTTTGGTATGAATTGCCTCACTCAGGATGATATTTTCTAATTCTGTCCATTTGCTTGCAAACATGGATAAAAGTAGCTTGACATAGTTCAAATGTTGCAAAGCTCTCCAGTCTCAGTGAACTGGAAATATGCAGAAGTCCTTCTACAACTCTGCTGCACACAACAGACAGAAAAGATCAATAAAAATGAATAATCAAACAAAATTAAGCAAACAAACAAACAAACAATAACAACAACACTAAACCCCCAACCAACCTACAAATAAGCAAACAAAACCAAACAGTGGAACAGACCTTGATGAACATACTTGGAATAGCAGTGTACTTAGCAAGAACTGGCATAATACAGTATAGATTTGGAATGAAAAGTGAAATTGCATTGACTCAAGGGCAGCCAGCATAAGCCAGAGACTAATAATTTCATTAGTATCTTTGTGGTAAATAAAAGTGAGCCTTTCATGAGCCTCTTAGAGTGTCCATAGAAATAACACACCTTAATTATGTAGCTTGAGTTTAAAATTACTTAATAAGAGTTTACCCTTTTAAATGAAAATAAACCTCTTTCCCCATCTCCCCACTTCACACACAAACACCCAAAATAGGACTTTAGAAAACAGCAGATTCTACTTTATCAAGGACCCCAATTAAGTGGCTGGAGGTGTCGCTTTCTATGTCATTTTCAGAAACAATGGTATCATTAAATTGCTGAAATTGTAGTGTCAGCAGGAAGCAGTGCAAAGATCTGCCAAAGGGAAAACAAAATATGAACAGCACAGCTTCTTTGATGTCTTCCTGACCTGCTTCCCAGTGTCTACTGCTGAACAAGCTATAAACAAAATGTGAGGGAGCAGCACAAAGGCTGGTGTGGAACCAAGGCAGCCTAACCCTGCCAGGAAGAGCTGTGCTCAGTGCCTTCTCCCACTTGAAGCCTCTGGCAAACCGCACTAACCAAGCACTGCTTCAAAACACCCCTTCAACTCCACTGTGGTTCCTCTCCAATTGCTGTTCTTTGATAGAATACAATCTCTTCCCCTGGGAAAAAAAAAACCTGTTTATGTATATCTTAAACAAAAGCAGCTCCATTTCAACCTTGTTATAGGCACAATCCTTGGCATTTGAAGGAATTCCAGGAACAAAAACTTGAAAATCCTCCTGGTTTGCTATTTGACAGTGGTAATAGCAAATAGCAAATGAAGGGATAAAATTAATCATCCACTCTATGTTAAAATAATATGAAGAGATGGGGAAATAAGAAAGTTACAACTTTAAATTGTGCTGCAAAGGATTTAGTGGAAACTCTTTATGCTCTTGGGAGAAGAAGCATCCCTGTTTCTGCACTCCAGCCTCTGTGTTAGCTGTGCAAGATTGGAACATGTACATATTTCTCTCTGATGCAGATCTCTCAATACTAAGCAGGGACTATGTAGTACATATTGCACTTTCTTTGTTGAATGACTTGTATCTCTGTTTCCATGTATTAACACTGTATAATAAATGCATGGTTTCCCTTAATATTATACTTTTGTTAGTTTTTTAAGTACTATATTTTCTTTTTATTTATGGAATAAAATCAAATATCTTATTTTGACTTTCATCAGATCTTGGCATGCTTACTTAACTAGATGAGGTTTGAATATCCAAATCTTCTAGGCCATTTTTCCCTGCCACCCAGAGAATAGTATCCATCTCATTTAGAAACTCTATTTTTAAAGCTCAAAAGTTACTGCTTCCATGTTGAATAATCTGAATTTATGATCAGAAACATGAAGATGACATTTCTTGTTCAGAACTACTATATGTACAGCCATAACTTTGACAGGAGCCTCACTGTCAAATCACTGTTAAATCACAGTTTTTTGTTCTGAACTTTAAAACCATTAACCTGATTTTAAACATTCTCTTATAGCATTGCCTGCAGAAACCACCTAATCTTTTGAACCTTTTATCAACTTATTGATGCTGTCCTCCCATTAGGACAACATGGTTGAGCAAGACAAGACTACAACACTAAAGTTTTCTGACAGGGAAAAATCTAGTCTAATGTGAAATATAATCATGTATTGTATGTCTTGCTTTCAAGGTGATTTAAATGTAAAATTTACCTCTTGGAATTAAGGAAATGTGTGGCTCACTGTCTATGTTTGCTTATTTGCTTCTCGCCAGGCTATTCCCAGAACCTAGGGAATTATTTATATTCATCTCCTTGTCTAGTTGCTGCATGGAACATTAGCAGAACTCAATAAATATTCTCTCAATGGTTTTAAGAACAATTACACAATGCTTTAAATTAAAAATAAATAGACCTAAGTTTTGAGCAAAGTTCAATAGAAACGTGATTTTAACTTTTTATCTATACTTTTTTTTCTAATTACATAAAGATGGTAAAGGGTTTACTAAATAAAATAAAATTGAAGATGTCACTGTGAATGCATAAACATTTTAAAACCTGATATTTTTATATATAGGGTGAGTTAGGTATTTTTCTGTTGTTGGGACAAAACATCATGACCCAAAGAAAATTAGGAAAGGAAGAACTTGTTTTTACTGATAGTTCTATCTGTCAGGGAATAGCCAAAACAATGAACCAAAAGATCATACACTCCACTCCAAACATAAAGCAAAATGTTCAAACTAGAAGTTAAATGAAACTATAAACAATTATTTTTATTAGATATTTTCTTTATTTACATTTCACATGTTATCCCCTTTCCTGGTTTCACCTCCAGAAAATATAAAGAAATTATAAACTCTTTCTTTATAATGATGCGCTTGTAGCTTGAGGCAAAATAATCTTTTTAATAAAGCTTTGAGAAATTGTGGATGATGACAGTAAGTTCCATGTTGTAAGGACCCAAGAAATTTTGAAAGTATCAGAGAGTGGACGCAAGTCAGTACAGGAGACCCAGGGGAGCAGCACAGTCATTTTAGTGCACTCTCTTGACAACTGTGGCATGAGTACATACTCCACAAACACATGGGCTGACATAAAAGATAAGAAAATGATCAATTATCTCAGTGTACTTCCTTTGGAAGTTTGGAAAAGGAAAACAGTTTTCATAGCAGCTCTGGAAAATCTATGCAATTTGTCCAATGTAATTATTTCTTTTCTCCTTCAAACATCTCTAAGAAAGCTTTTAAAATATGTGAATTTCATGAAGTAATGTCTGTACAGCAAAAGGCTTCCAAGTAAATTATCGTCATGAGCCATAAACGTTTTTTTATTGGATACTTTCTTTATTTGCATTTCAAATGTTATCCCCTTTCCCTCCAAAAATACCCTATCCTATCCCTCCTTCCCCTGCTCACCAACCTACCCACTCCTGCTTCTCTGTCCTGATATTTCCCTTATACTGCAGCATTGAGCCTTCTCAGAACCAAGGGCCTTTCCTCCCTTTGATGTCCAACAAGGTCATCCTCTGCTACATCTGCAGCTGGAGCCATGGGTCCCTCCTTGTGTACTCTTTGGTTGGTAGTTTATTCCCTGTGACCTCTGAGTTGTCGAGTCACTCAGTATTTCAGGTAATCATAAACATAGTACCTGGAATTATTCTACTTCTTGACCTCATAGGGAAGTGGTGGAAGATATGCAGGAGCATGGATATCATCAACTTATGTTTGTGTTAAAGTGACAGTATGTTCAAGGCTTTTGCTTAAGAGCAATCCAGACCACAAAAATAGTTCACCAACCTACTGAATAGGCAAATATACAATTCTTTCTAAGTAAATGAAATTGTATTTTATCTTCATTGTCTACTTAATTGTTAGTATATAAAAGATCATATATACAATATATATATATATATTGTATATATATATATATATATGTATTTCATTAGAAACATGTAAATGTCTAATTTGTTTATATGGAAGGTAACTTGTGTGTTTATGTGTTCATGTTTGCAGTGCCTAATAAAGTTTCTAGTAGACAAACTTAATTACTCATTCAAATTAATAAATATTATTTGCAGCTACTGATAAATCGCAATTTTAAATCATAGGTTGTCTGGTATGCAGATCTTACTAGCAAAGTATTATTGATGGTTCTGATACCTTAGTCCTTTTGTATTGCAAAGATATTTTAGACTCAAAGAAAGTCTTTGAAATAATGGCTCATCTTACTAATACTACATTCATGATCATAAATGGTAAGATAGCTAAAATTTACTGTAAAATAAAGGTGAACAAAATAACTTAATGGATTGATTATATCATGTATGCTCTTATTTACAAATGAGAGATATACTATAACATAGATGAATGCATAAATATTCATAATCTCATTGTAGGAAGGTTTTTGTATACTTCTCTGTATTTGCTAAGATTCCAAAAACTTTTGTTTACTAAATTTAAAATTTGTATGCCAATAAAACAAAATGGATGGCAATTTGCCTGAGTGGTTAAGAATCAGCTATACATCTTTAGTTTAGACATAAATAGAAAGTATACTGAAAGGGCTTCTTTCATAGCATATTTAATATATCTTTAATTGTTGGTATTTGGGTCCATAATTGGAAACAAATTCTACACATAATATTGGACTTTCATATCTCATGACCTTGAAATCATGATTGAATAAACAATTTTAGATATGGAAACAATGGAATGTCAAGCTATCTGTTATTTGTTATTGTGAACTAAGAGAATCAGAAACATCAATAATCACTTTGCTAGGAACATCTGCACACCAGACAATCTATTACTTATTTTTTTTTTTTGGATTTGTTTTTTTCGAGACAGGGTTTCTCTGTATAGCCCTGGCTGTCCTGGAACTCACTCTGTAGACCAGGCTGGCCTCGAACTCAGAAATCCGCCTGCCTCTGTCTCCCAGAGTGCTGGGATTACAGGAGTGTGCCACCACCGCCCGGCTCAATCTATTACTTATAATTGTAGAGTTTTTACTACCTGCAAATAACAGGGGGTTGGACAGTGAACAGGGGGTTCATTATAATATTTCATTCATTTCCAATATTTGTGGTTTGAGCATCCTTAATGTTAGAGTACATTGAGCATTGTATAATTAATAAATAAAACTATTTGTAAAAGGTCATCAATTTAAAGCTTTTCAAATTTAAATTGATAAACCTCTATGTATATAATCATGTGCCTAAAATAACTTTGTCAGCACACGGGACTGCTACATTTACATGATTATTTTATCTAAATAATGTGACAAGACTTTATTAAAAACACAAAATTTGTTGAGGCTTTAGTTTCCCCTATTTGGACCAAGATTTTTGGCAAGCATCTATAACAGTATGTTTAAATTTCAGATATAAATGTTTACTTGGAGGTTTATTGATGGATAATCTCATGTAATAGTAACTTATTGACCAGATGTAATTGTTATCTGGGAGGCTTTTTGCTATGCAGACTCACATTTCCTAGCTCTTCCTGAGCTCCAGCTGTCTCATGTTATTCTGGCTCAGCCTACTCCCTAAGCTGACTGATTCATTTGGCTTTCTCGTGGCTTCTCACTGAATTGCTCTACTTGGCCTTCAAATAACTCTGGCAGTATGTTCTAATATGGCTCTTTCCCATTCTCTGGTCTGTTCTCTCTTTGCCTGGATCTCTTTGTAAACCTGTGCCAGTTAAACTCCTTCTCTGTGTACAAAATGAATTGAAGTGTATTCTGCTGTCTGCACTGTGCACTCACTGCACTGACTCCAAGTTGACTGACTCCCTGTGCTGTGCTTAAATACTTTCCCTTCAGTGAGCTGCTCAGTGAGTGTTGGGCATATCCGGTCCATGACTCATTCTGTCATAGTGGTCTCTGACTTGGAACTTTTTTCTATCCCTCAATTATGCCTCCCTCTCATACATGGCTGCTTCCTTTTACAAATTAATTTTACCATAAAGTTGTGTATAAGAATGTGTCTGAATGCTAGCCAAAGGGATTAATTGTGTGTGGCATGTTTGAATTCCAGCTGGCTCACACACACCAAAGTCTTTGAATGTGACCCGCTGTGAAAACAGCCATGTTGATGGACTGAAATTCCTCTGCAAACATCCTATCAAAAACTATGAGTTACATTTTTGTCATTCATTTACATTTGGCTTAACAAAAGCAAGTGCAGATTTTAAAAAAAAGTATAGTAACATACAATTAATTTGTGGATTATTATCTATCTTTGGCAAGTATTTTACATATAATTCTTAATATGAAAACAAAACTCACTGAAAAAGAGTTTGTACTTACTGTTCTAAAAGCATCACATTAAATGATATAAAATTTATATTCATGTTTCCAAGCTAAACAGTTGTGTGGACACCCAAGGAGATGAGAACCAAATTTTAATCCCTATACACAAGACAAGAAAACAGATTAAAATAATAATTCTGATGAATTTCAACTTAACAAACCATGAATTTATCAGTATTGTTTGTAGACTATTGGGGACGATTGACTGCAGAATCATATATGAGTGGGGAGTAGTTCCATTGCCACCATACCCACCTGAGAATATTTAAAATTCTAATTCTTCCAAAGCTTCTTGGCAGCTCAATAAGTCCAAATCTGTCTCCTCAGCACTTGCTACTGCTCTGGAACATTGAGGAAGGTCCTGTGAATATCATCAGTTTCAAATTTCTCAGACTTTATTTTTTTATTTATTCTATATATTTTTATTTACATTTCAAATGATTTCCCCTTTTCTGGCTCCCCATTCACCGAAAGTCCCACAGGCCCTCTTCCCTCCCCCTATTCCCCAATCCCCCCATTCATACTTCCCTGTTCTGGTATTCCCCTATACTGCTGCACTGAGTCTTTCCAGAACCAGGGGCCACTCCTCCATTCTTCTTGGACATCATTTAATATGTGGATTATGTCTTGGGCATTCCAAGATTCTAGGCTAATATCTACTTATCAGTGAGTGCATACCATGGTTGATCTTTTGAGACTGGGTTGCCTCAATTAGTATGATGTTCTCCAGCTCGATCCATTTGTCTAAGAATTTCATGACTTCGTTGTTTCTAATGGCTGAATAGTACTCCATTGTGTAAATATACCACATTTTTTTGTATCCATCCCTCCATTGAGGGACACCTGGGTTCTTTCCAGCTTCTAGCTATTACAAATAGGGCTGCTATGGACATAGTAGCACATGTGTCCTTATTGCATGCCGGGGAATCCTCTGGGTATATGCCCAGGAGTGGTATAGCAGGGACCTCTGTGAGTGTCATGCCCAGATTTCTGAGGAACCGCCAGACTGATTTCCAAAGTGGTTGTACCATCTTGCAATCCCACCAGTAGTGGAGAGTGTTCCTCTTTCTCCACATCCTTGCCAACACCTGCTGTCTCCTGAGTTTTTAACTTAGCCATTCTGACTTGTATGAGGTGAAATCTCAGGGTTGTTTTGATTTGCATTTCCCTAATGATTAATGATGTTGAACATTTCTTAAGGTGCTTCTCAGCCATCCAAAGTTCTTCACGTGAAAATTCTCTGTTTAGCTCTGTACACCACTTTTTAATGGGGTTATTTGGTTCTCTGGGGTCTATCTTTTTGAATTCTTTGTATATATTAGATATTAGATATTAGCTCTTTGTCAGATTTAGGGTTGGTGAAGATTCTTTCCCAATATGTTGGTTGCTGTTTTGTCCTTTTGACAGTGTCCTTTGCCTTACAGAAACTTTGTAATTTTATGAGGTCCCATTTGTCAATTCTTGATCTTAGAGCTTAAGCTATTGGTGTTCTGTTCAGGAACTTTTCCCCTGTGCCCATGTCCTCAAGGTGTTTACTTCCTACATCTTATGAACTCCCAATCCTCCAAGGATAGATTGTTTTAATTTGAGGGAAATTAGTGTACAATATATTGTAATGAAAAATATGTAATCCATAAGAAGGATACCATATAGAGCAATAGTCAATTGAAATATGATTTAACATATTATCCTATTTGTGGATATGTGTGTGTGTGTGTGTGTGTGTGTGTGTGTATATGTTTGTGTGTTTGTGGATGTACATGTACATATATGAAGGATAGATTATTATGTAGAATTGATATATGCTAATATGGCATTTTCAATTATACATGTATATAATTATTTTTAGGTAAAAGATACCAGTAGATACCAGTAGATACCAGTGTTGCTGCATTTGACACATTTCCTATAAGGACTTATATATCATTGCATTGGATCTTTGAATTCTAGTTGCATCTCCTTACAGAAGTGCCATTTTACCCAATTTCCAACTTAATAAAGTGCTCTCATACTTTATAACTCGGAACAGAGAGGCAGAAAATGTTACAACTCATGAAAAGCATGTTCTTTTTAATGAAAGACAAATCAATTTATTAACTTGTTTTTTTATATATTTTAAGTTTTTATGATTTAGTGAAAGACAGTTATTTTGTTTCGAAGCTCTCCAAAAATTGCACTGAACTATTAATTTTCTTAAAGAATAGATGGATTTCTAATCTGTTGTGTCAAAATAATTTTTACACATTTAGTTGTTGGATTTTCTTTGTGAGGTGCTCATTCCTGTGTTGTAGACTTGTTGCTCACATCACAATATCAGAGATGAAGCAACCGTGCTGATGCTGGGCCTTGTAGGAGGGCTTCAGTTCATTAATGTCATTCCCTTGATGTCATAATGGATTCCTGTCAAGTGGTGTGCATTTTTTCTCTGCCTCATCCTCTCTGCTTCATGTGCCACCACATCTCATAAGTATTAAACTGAAAACTATTAATCTGAAACCCAAAATAACCTTTTCTTCTCATAATTATGTATTCAGTAGCATTTATTTGAAAAGGATATCTAATATAGTTTTATTGTCTACTTTAAGTGAATTCTTTTGCCTTTTAGGCACAATATACAATAAACATTTATATACTATTAACTTCTATTAAAGTTTTCAAAAAAATCAGCTTAAAATCCTTTTCCAGACATAAAATATAATAAAAACTTTAAAGCTGGTCTATAATATGCTATAAGATTTATTATTTTAAATGTTAAATTTCCAATTTATTATTCAGTAGAATCTCTCCTTAGTATGTTTTGATCCCTCCATATCTATGTCTCCTCTACTTTTGGATTAGTTCCCATATGTGCTTTATTTTACTTTCACTTTGAAACAATCCTTGCATGTTCTTATAGACTAGAATAGTGTTTCCATGCATGTGTCCAGTATGAAATGAATGTTTCACAAGGCTGGCATCAGGTCAATTGTTATTTTGTTGTTATGAGGACACTAAGGTTCTGTAGTTGTCTTGAAAAAAATAGAATATATTTTATAGCTATGGTCAAAATGTGGTTTAAAGTTCTTAAAAAAGGAAAGATTCTTTTTTTTCTGCTCAGATCTTTCAAGGATTCTCTCTATCCAGTTGAGGATAAATGGCCGAGGAAGCTAATCAAACCAAAATGAGGGGCTGCGGTATTAAATAAATCATGCTCTGTTGAGATCCACAAATTTTTCAATTTTCTTCTATTCTCTACTTTACAGAAATGCCATCAAGTTATGAATTCATCAAAGAAATAATACACTAAGTATGTTATGACCATTATGAACCATTTATTTTGTATAAGCCCATCTATTGCTGCTATGTACACAATGTCTGAGCTATGATATTCATTCATTCTAGAAGACTAACAGCAGTTTTAACTATATATGCTTCCGATCCCATAGAAGAAATACTTGTTCAACCATCTGTGTGACATTATACTAACTGAGCAGCACCTTCCATCTGTTAGAACCAGGCTAACTTAGGTAGTTCTTTGCATGTTTGTCTTTATTTGGATTTTAAACAAATAACTATATTTTATTTTTTCTCCTTTAATTATTTAGTAATCTATTTTTAAATTTTCTATATTCTTTATTTGCATTCCAAATGATTTCCCCTTTCCAGGTTCCCCTCTCCCAATAAGTCCCATAAGCCCTCTTCCCTCTGCCTGTTCCCCAACCAACCCCATCCCATTACTCTGTCCTGTTAATCCCCTACAATGCTGAATTAAGCCTTTCCAGGACCAGGGTCCTCTCCTTTCTTCCTGGGAATCATTTGATATGTAAATTGTGTCTTGGGCATTCAGAGCTTCTGGGCTAAAATCCACTTATCAGTGTCTGCATTCCATGTTCTTTTGTGATTGGGTTACCTCACTTAGGATGATATTTTCCAGTTCCAACTATTTGCCTAAGAATTTCATGAATTCATTCTTTTTAAATGCGCAGTAGTATACCATTGTGTAAATATACCACATTTTCTGTATCCATTCCTCCATTGAGGGGTATCTGGGTTCTTTCTAGCTTCTGGCTATTATAAATAAGGCTGCTATGAACATAGTGGAACATGTGTCCTTATTGCATGCCAGGGAATCCTCTGGGTATATGCTCAAGAGTGGTATAACAGGGTCCTCCAGAAGTGTCATGTCCAGTTTTCTGAGGAACTGCCAGACTGATTTCCAGAGTGGTTGTACCAGCTTGCAATCTCACCAGCAGTGGAGGAGTGTTCCTCTTTCTTTACATCCTTGCCAAAACCTGCTGTCTCCTGAGTTTTTAATCTTAGCCATTCTGACTGGTGTGAGGTAAAATCTCAGGGTTGTTTTGATTTGTATTTCCCTAATGGCTAATGATGTTGAACATTTCTTAAGATGCTTCTCAGTCATTCAACGTTCTTCAGGTGAAAATTCTTTGTTTAGCTCTGTACCCCATTTTTTAGTAATCTTTTAAAATACATTCCTTATAACTAAAAACAATTATTTCTTCAATAGACTGAGTAAAATTGTGCACAATTTTGTTATATTGCATGTAGTTAGCTGCACTTTTACCTACTGTGTCCACTTAGTTTTGCCCATATGTGCATGGTTATAGTACCATACATTGGAACATGAGCAACCTATGAGTGACAGCCAACACCCAATGGAGAGTAATTGCCTCCCATAGGAACTATCAACTTCCAATAGCTTCTCTGCTAAGGATGGGAACTTGGCAGTGTGTTACACCCAAGCAAGAATTATTAACTGGATTGAACCTATTCAGGCCTGCATATTCTTAGTAAAGAGCAACCACACTTACAGCCATTCTTTTTATGAACGGCTCTTTACATTGTACTAAGGTTTGTCAGCACAGAATCCTAAGTAATCCACATAGCATTGACTCAAATGTTCAGACCCAGTATGTTATACAGCAGATTGCTCTTATTTCTAGGTTGAATAAGTCTTTTACTATTTTTTAAATTTTATTTTCTATATTCTTTGCTTACATTCCAAATGCTTTCCCCTTTCCCAGTTCCCCCCTCCCCATATGTCCCATAAGTCCTCTTCTCTTCACCTATTCCCCAATCACCCCTCACATTGTTCTGTCCTGGTAATCCCCTACAATGCTGGATCAAGCCTTTCCAGAACCAGGGCCCTCTCCTTCCTTCTTCTAGGGAATCATTTGATAAGCTAATTGTGTCTTGAGTATTCAGAGCTTCTGGGCTAATTAATATCCATTTATCAGCGATTGCATTCCATGTGTATTCTTTTGTGATTAGGTTATCTCACTTAGGATGATATTTTCCAGGTCCAACCATTAGCCTAAAAATTTCATGAGTTCATTGTTTTTAATTGCTGAGTAGTATTCCATTGTGTATATATACCACATTTTCTGTATCCATTCCTCCACTGAGGGACATCTGTGTTCTTTCCAGCCTCTGGCTATTATAAATAAGGCTGAGTGTATCATGTCCTTGAGTAATCTCACACATGAATCAAGTAAGAACAATGTGCAATTTTATATTTTTTGACTTAGTTCCTATTTCCTATTTTTTTCAGAACACATTTGGTTTTAAATAGAGTTATTTTTTAAATGTCTCCTCAACATCCCACAAATTCAGATTACAAGCATAACCAAAGTTAAGAATTGACATTGACAGAGTTAAAAAGAGATGACATTTTTTTAATTAAAGCTTAACTGTACATATAAATATTTATGGTTAGTCTGGGTATGTATGTTCAAAGCTGTTGATTTTAAATTTGATGCTTTGGCTAAGAGTAAAATAAGCTGTGAGTTTATCTAACCACAAAACAGTGAGATTTAAAGGTTAGCTTCTGATTCCTGACTCAACTTGCAAGGACAGACCATAAATATGACTTAATTTACAACTAGCTGTTGCTTATGAGTTTGGTTCTGTCACTTTGTCACTTTTGTTTGCATGTAGCATGCTGTGGTAACACTGCACTCCGTTTATTTGTGTGGAGCCTTTATGGGTTTGCTGTGTATTAAATTGTCTGCAAAATGTTTATATTCATGATGATGACACTGCTGGCTTTCCCAAAGTGTTCATATGTAACAACTCCTGCTTGTAGTTGATTGAAAATTTTAATGTGGTTACCTGCACATGAAATCTCAACACATATATTTACCTTTCTCTCTTTCGGGTTGAATGCATTCTCCCTCTTGGAATTGTCTTCATATTACATTTTCTCCCATTATATTTACAATTTCAATTATTTCCGTATATATTTCCCATTGATACATATTCTAGGTTGAACTCACACATGAATTCAACCACATCTTTTTCTACCAGAAAGTCATTGCCAACCTACCTGTGGGAACTGAGTGATGTTTTGTTGTTTGGTGGGACTGTGTAAGCATCAGCCTGTCACCTATCTCTTGATTATAGTATTACACAGACATCTCCAAATAACAAACCACCATCTACAAATACATTCCAACATATTCCTCTTCATTTTGAATAACATATGACACATGGTGAAATGACTTAGCTGTTAAGAGGATGTGTTTCTCTCTTATAGAGGATCTCAGTGCAATTCATAGCAGTGGCATGGTGGTTCACAGCCATCCACTAGTGCAAGTCTAGGGGATCCAAAGCTCTGCTGTGATTTGCATGGGCACCAAGGACACATGACACATGTACATGGCACACATGCATATAGGCTCACAAAAATTTCACAGATATAAAAATATAGATAAATGAAAAATATACCAAAATTTTTATTATTTTAGTCTATCCATTACTAATTTAAGTCCTCAAAGATTCACTCATAGCTCTTATTTAAAAGAGAACCCAATATCCCAGACATCTGTAGCATTTTTTGGATTTGGCTGTATCTATAGTGATCTTCATTTAGGCTGCCAAATTTCAGGCTTTATTAATGATATTATTGCTAAGTTAATAAGAATGACTTAAATTTCTCTCTTTCTCTTTGTAATTCTATTATAAAGCTATGGAGCATATATTGTACATATATTGCATTGCTACTCACATGGCATTTAAAATTCTTCTGAGCACATCATTTTAACCAGGGCTTATTTCAGTCTTCACATTTCAGCTACAATGTCATTACCACAGTAAGGACTCATGTGGATCTTGTTTATACACACAACAGTTTTAAATGTAGGTAAGCTTTGACATAGTTTATAGTTTTATACATGTGATTACTAATAGGCATCCAATTCAATAAATTTGCATGAAAACTATTACTATTCTAGTTATCCTTTAGTGTTGCTGTGTGTGTGTGTGTGCATGTGTGTGTGTGAATGTATGCATAACAATTTTTTTCTCATGGTGACAACTTAAGCAAAGTTACCAGTATATTTTTAATTTTCAGGATGCTGTTTAGAGCTAAGATCTCTGTGTGTTAGACATATGCTTTCAAGGATAATACATTGAAACTCTATGCTAAAAGAAATTTATTATAATAGGTTTTTAAAACTGAATAGCCTTCTGCCAAAAGGAGCATGAAAAGTACATGACAAAACACTAACTTTAAAAATTCTGATGACTTTTCCTAAACTTTTCAGTGGAAACCTGGTCATGTTTTGCAAAATCGTTACTAAAGCTTAGTGCAATTAAGAGATCTGATCTTTAAGCTAACATTCTGAGCTATTTTTCCATAACTGTAGGAACTACTGCATGTGTGAATGCAGAGGCATCATGTTAATAGCAAATGCAAAACTTAGGTGCTAGTCCTCATAGTGCAATGCAAAAGGAAACACTATTTATAATGCAACTTCATTTTGACATTCTTTGCTAAATAGCTGCATTGGTGTACAAATTATGTTGTAAAAAATCTAGAGTTTAGAACCCAAGCAAGAAATCTATACTCTGTAAAGATGTTAAGATCTCAATCGACAAGCTATTTGGAGATCCAATAAAATGGCAGATAATTCATTTCAGGCATTTTTCATGAGAAATGACCTGTGGTGGCTCTTTCTTTTTTTATAGAAATACATGATTTACTTTTATGTTGACAGAATTAAAGTTGATGACAGTATGAATTAAATCACGAGAGGAAGGAAAGATGTCACTGCAAGTATTTATTTAATCTAGAGCTTCCTCCCTCACATACTTTATTAGTGTTCTAGTTTTGAAGAGTTTCAGTTATTTTTCATAATCTGTATCTAAGTATGCTTTATTGTTGTATGATGGTCTTCACTGTTATAAATAATTCTAAATATAGATTTATAAACAGCACTCTACTTTCAGTACTTGTTATCTCTGTTTATTAAATAAACATCTTAGGGAAAAACTAATTTTATATTCAGTGTGGCTCTCGTTAGCAAAACATAACAGAAGAAAAAGTTGTAACCCATCTCCAATCTTCAACTTTGTTTTCCCCTTGAAAAAGATAAAATCTTTTCCTCTGAAAAGTGATTTCAGAGGACTTTGAAATCATTTGATAACTCTTCTTGTTGGATAGGGCTCAAGGAAACACTTATATCCATAGCTGCTCTTCATAATGTCAGGTACACAGAGCCTCACAGCACATGATATGTTTCAGATATACTAATTAACTGAGTTTTAGATGCGCCATTGAAAGAAACTGCAGGCTACAAACTGCAGCAAGACATGGTTACTAAGCTTCATCAAGGAGAAAGCTAAGTGCAGTGCTGTTGTTTGCAAGCGGGAGGAGACTGGCTAAGGAAAAATTACAATTTCGGAGACAGATTAATAATGCAGTGCAGCTTAGGTAGGCACTGGCCCCTCACCATCCTTCGAATCATCCTCCTGCATCTTGTGATGTGCCTTGCCAACACAAAAGGAAGCCTTTACCACATTTATTTCCCTTTCTCTGCAATTAACGGTGCCTTGAGAATTTGTCATATGCTTTTATAATGTAAAAAAATGTCAGCAGTGAGGGAGAAGCTACAGTAACTCTTTAGAGGAGTCCTCTGACTCCAGGCCCTTAAACTCATCTATATTAGTGAATCAAAGCATGGTGGTACTGCAAAACTCCAAGAAAGAAACAATCCAATATCCAGTTTAAAAATATTCCTTTTCCACTACTACATTTATCAGGCAACTGTTCCTTTACCCGGTCTTTGTATGTGTGAGAGAGAGAGATAATTTTTATTTTTGTTTTATTTACAATCCTGATGTCACTCCCTCCTGGTCTCACCTCCCACAGTTCCTCATCACATTCCTCCTCTCCCTGTTTCCAAGAGGATGCTCCCCCACCACCATGCCTCCCTATTCTCAGGGGCCTCATGTCTCTAGACGATTAGGCTCATCTTCTCCCATTGAGACTAGAGATCAGGCAGTTCTCTGCTATATGTGTGTGGGGCCTATGACAAGCTCCTGAATGCTGCCTAACCAGCTAGTGGTTCAGTGTCTGGGAGCTCCTAGGGGTCCAGATTATTTGATACTGTTGTTCTTCCTATGAGGTTGCCCTTCTCTTCCTCTTCTTCCAATCTTCCCCTAATTCAACCTTAGAGGTTCCTGACTTCAGTTCTATGGTTGGGTATAAGTATCTGCATCTGTCTCAGTCATTACAGGTAGAGCCTTTCAGGACAGCCATGCCAGGCTCCTGTCTATAAACACATTGTAGAATTAGTATTTGTGTCAGACATTGGTTTCTCCCCATGACGTGGTAGATCCCCACTTGGGCTGGTCTCTGGATCGTCTTTTTCTCAGTCTCTTCTCCAATTTTGTCCCTGAAGTCCTTTTAGACAGGAACACTTCTGGGTCAGAAATCTTGACTGTAGGATGGTAACACCATGCCTCCTCTTGAGATACTGTGTATCTACTGGAGGTACACTCTTTAAATGCTCTCTCCCCAGCATTTCATCTAAGGTTATTACCATTGAGACCTAAGAGTCTCTCACCTTCCACATCTCTAGTACTTTCTATAGGGTCTCCCCATATCCTTCCATCTGGGGCTCCATATTTCCATTCGTTCTGCTGGCCTTCTGGGCTTTTCTCCTGCCCTATAAAACCTTTCCTGTCAAAATCCCATTCTTTCTAGTGACAGAGAAGAGGTTGACTTTTTCCCCCCATTATTTAGTAGGCTGTCAATATTATTTTCAGCTATCATGGCAACACACTGGGAGATAAAGCTCACCGGTGGTGTCTCCTCCATGTGGTATGAGAATAACAAAAAAGATCTTTCTGTGTGGTCTAAGAATGACAAATAAAAACTTATGATTCCCAGGGAAGATCCTTCATCTATCATGGCCTACAAGTAATTTCCTGAGGAACCTCTTAAAGCATGACTTGTCTTTGTCTCCATGGTATGTCTGAAAAAGCTCTTGACTACTGTGGTAGACTGACCTAGAAGCAGCTGAATGAAATGTTCAGTCACATAAATAAGAGCAACGCAATCTCTTTCTTATGTAATTAATTCTCTTGTGTCTGAAATAAGTATCCATTTTTTTTAAATGTAAGAAAAAAGTAAGTCCAATTTTCTTCACTTTTAAAACAAAGCAAATATAAACAAACAAATAAACAAACAATACTCTTAGAAATAAAAAAGGTGTATAATTCTGTGAAATGTCCAAAAATATGAATTTCAAAACCAAAACAAAACAAAATATAGTCCAGCAGAAAAGGAAATATTTATGAAGAATTAATTGCCATGTCTTTGATAATAAAAGAAAAATGCTTAACCCTTGGGGTACATTATTGCAAAATCATCATTGTATTTATACATCTATTATGTGCTCTAAAGTAAATGGATATTTTAAAAAGAAGTACTTGAACTTTTAAGTAACTTGCTTGAATGTGGGTTTGGAAAGAGATGACATTAGCATAATTTGTTACTCTCTCTTTACTTTTGCTTAATATCTTTCTTGTGTGGGGGGGAGGATTTGGTTTTTATCGAGACAGGTTTTCTCTGTATAGCCCTGGCTGTCCTGGAACTCACTCTGTAGAGCAGGCTGGCCTTGAACTCAGAAATCGGCCTGCCTCTGCCTCCCAGAGTGCTGGGATTACAGGCATGTACCACCATCACCCGGCTTGATTAATATCTTAAAGAACTTGTCACTTCTAAATCTATATGAAGAACTTGGAATATTGGATAATCAAAATGTTGAAAATGAAACAGATATTTCTGACTATTTTCAAAATGTCAAAAGAGTTATCAGGGCTGTCCTGTCCTGGTGCATCTTATCTCTGTGTGTGGCTTCTCAGGGGCCTTTCCAGACTGATTGGTGTGACAGATAACACTGAATACTTTACTATACTCATCAAACTCTTCTGCTTTCCTGGTTCAGGAAGATTCCATGTCTTCAGACTTTGTTTACTGAAAAGTTTCACCTTGATCACATCCACAATAATATCCTTTGAGATTCCTTAAGTTTATGACATTCTCCTGGGAATTCTTTGGATCTAGATATGCTACTTTGGACTTTGTAAGAAAGTTAAAACTAACTTAAGACATAAAGTAGGCTTGAAGTTTGAATTTGTGAGGATGATATGTCTGTAATAGAAGAGAATAAAAGTTAGTATTCACTCAATGTCCTGTTTGAATCTGAATTTTAATAAATATGAAACTGGCTTTGAATTTAGAATATTATGAACTTTACTTAAATATGATATTGTAGATTTGGCCCATGAGAAAATATCTTAATTATGTAACCCTTGATGCACTTCAGAGTCATGACAGTGCAGAAACTAATAGGAATCTATCTGCCATGATATCTTGAAACCTCAATTAGCTGGTTAAATTAGATAATATTTGGAAGAATTCTTCCCTCCTCAATTTTGTTTCTTTTTAGTTATTGTTTTGTTTCTCCTGGAGAAAAAAAACCTTATATAGCTTAGACTTTCCATTAGCTTTCTGTACAGCCCAACTGGGAAGCTTGCTAGCTAATCTCTCCAGGGGAATAAACCCACTGTGTGTGGAATTACATTCTGAAATTGTATATTAGTGAACTGATCGGAATCTCTGAACAAAGAATAGAATGTGCTTGCTTTATGAAGGCATACAGAGATTTTGTTTTCTTTCTCTATTTACAGAAAGATTAAAGAAGACTTTCAGATTTCATTTGGAGTCTATGATTACATCTATCATTAAAATGTGTATATTGTCAGTTCACCTGGGGAACTATTTTGCTGTTTTTGAAACAAAACTTTTTAAATATAATTCTAGATTTTTAATTTATCTATAGTAATGCCGCTCATATTTGTATATTTGCAATCAGTGGTAGGAGGCATTAAACATTTGCTATTTGGTAAGAACATAAATATATGATATTATAGATTTTATAATTAAACCTTTTATAATTAAATTGTATGTATATACAGATAAAAATATACTTCTGACATTTTTAATAATTAATTTATATATGCTCCATAATTATTTAATCTGTGTTGCAGTAATTTGCAGTTGAAACCCATGCTGAATGATTCACATTGTTGGCTGCTCAGTGGTCTATTTGAGGTTTGCCTGCATTACTTTCTTCATTGTGGTATTTTTCCAAATGGCAAACACCCTCTACTGAGAGCAAAAATGTGTTTGTTAAATGATTAAGAACACTGCTAATTTATGAAATAGAGCACAATTTTATCTATTAGACATATGTGTCACATAAACGTATAGTCTACTGATATTGCCCCCTTTCAAACCCTCTCCTACTTTAAAGAATCCCCCACAGTGTCTGTAAGATTTCTCATCATCTTGTAGAGATATATGTTACTAGATATTCGTTTCTTTTCTCAATGGGCTACTCATGTCACAAACCTGTTATATGAACACAGGAAATGTCATTAATATTGTGCATTAAGCAATTACTGAGTATGTCACCATTATGCATTCAAAACCTCAGACTCAGGAAACGGCTTTAGCCTTTTTTTTTCTGTCTCACAAATTTCAATGTAGCTTATCTAGATCCAAAAGTTTCTAATAACAGTGTCATAAAGCTCAAGGAAAATATTGTGAGTGGACACGGCATGAAATCCTCCTGGGAAGGAATTGCTCTGTCAATATGCTTCTATAAATGGCATAAGCCACCAGCTAACTGCTGGGCCACTCTCTGGGGATCAAGCAGCTTGAGTGCAAATCGGTAGAGGCTGCAGGAAGCCTGACTCTTTTCCATGGTTCTCTGGGGCCTGTTGCTTTGCTCTGCTGAACTCTAAAGGGCGAATGCAGAAATAACTGTTTTATTATTCGCTCACACAAATCATCTGGTCTACCTCATGGAATTATTTAAGGAAATGTTTAGTGTTAAAAGTGTATTATGATGGTAAGTTTTAAACCATAAACTGTATGTAAAGATAACATTCAAGCATATTGTGTGGGTTTTCAAAAAACTGATTTAGAATTCTCAGTGTATATTACATGACAAACTGAAAATATGATGGCAAAAGCAAACTACTGCTGCTTGTAATCTAATTATTTTGTTCATGTCTATAGTTCCATATATTCACTGTAATTCCAGAAGAGGTAGGACTATTGTTGATTTTATGGGCTCAGGATATGTATGCTATGCACCTGAGTTCACAAAAATAAGATAAATATTTTCAGTTTGTGATTTTGGTTGACTTCTGATTTAATGTGTATGCACACCTTATAGCAAGTTTCCCAATCATGGAATCAGTAATTGACCTTATTTTTAAAACAACATACCTGGGATAAATCTGAAAAGCTGAAGTGATAAAACAGGACACACACATTGTCAAAGACATTCACTCTGTCCTCTCATACACAAATAAGTCATAATTACACATTTTCTCAGTATGAAAATTAACTGCATATGCATATATTTAATGACAAGTTGTTATTTGTCCTTTACAGCTGTTTCAAATCACATCCCTCAGTTACAATTCTGTCATTATACAAACTACTATCAAATATCTACCTCAACCATTAATAGATCCTGAATATTTTAGAATGCATTTACAAATAGGTCTACACCTAGCCTGTGGCTTGTAGTCATATACATTCAAGCTTTGTAGATAAATCTAACCTTAGGAGCAATATTCCCGCACCCAGACCTCCTTACTTTTACTTGCATACTTTAATTGTTTTTTTGCCTAGATTCAAAGTCTGTAAATTTTCTCTACTAATTACTAACTGTAATTTTATATACTTTGTTAACCTCCCTTCATATATAGTGAGGGATAACCAAGATGGTTACTGTTCTGAACCATTTGGAAGTTCCCTTTCCATCTCTAACAATATCCTTGATGAAGACTCTCTTCTGGGTTGTTGTAATGAACCTCTGTTCATGTTCTCATTCTGATTTATCTTTCCTAAACAAATACAACTTGTATATAATGATTAGTATTTCAACAGGGGAGTCAGGACTATCCTTTATCGGCTACATGACTTTCTGCATTTCTTGTTAGACATAATTAATTACAGATTCTTTCAGTTAATTCCAAACTTTCTATCTAGACATTACTTACTAGAAAGTCTGCCTCTTTTTTGCAGCTCCTCTCAAAGCTGTTGCCCATTCTTGGGATCAATAACAGATGAGTCTAAGGAGATAATTCTCTGAGCGTCCTGTGGATACAAGGTGGCCAGGAAGGACAGACATTATCAGCACTTGTGGTGCTTTCACCATGTGTCAATTAAGAACACAAACTGACTAAAACCGAAGTTATCATATATAATTAACATGAATATGTTTGTTCTTGACCCAAAATGATAGATATGGCAATGAATTTCATAGAACTTAAACTAAATATTTCATATCTACTTGTTATCTTTAGCACAAATATGACAGCATTTTCCAGGTTAGTGAAATAGGAACTTTAATACATTTACCATGTTTAATTGGTGATCCGATTGTCTATTTCAGTTTCATGTTTTTGTCTTTTTAAGCTGATGAGTTATTTCTGTGAGTTTGAGGTCCTGGAACAGAACCAGTTCAAAGACATTCAAGGCTACCCTGTCTCAAAAAATAAAACAAAGCAAAATGACTTATGATCTTGTTATTATTTGATACATAAAACTTGTATGTTGTAGAGATATTTAACATATAGTAGCTAGGTACAAAAATTTAGAAAATATGTGCAATGTATTGAACCCATTTCTACATATGGCTAGAATCCTTTAGAACTATTTTAAAGTTTTAGTTTATACATCTTATACTTTAATTCCAAAATTATAATAAGGACATGATTATAATTTTCTGTTTAAAAAATCAAATTGTTATCCAGATAAAACAAGAAAATAGGCATATATTTTAATTTAGTCTCGTAGTAACCAATATCTCTGTATTAAGAAAACTAGCCTATTATTTTAATATATGTGTTTATACAAATCCCAAGTGATTTTAAATTGAAAAAAGTTCTCTTCAAAGTTGTTACACACAGCAATATCCCAAATACATAGAAATGATTGACTTTGCTTTTGACACCTATGTTGGCACAGAGGTATGTAATGAAGATCAATTATAACAGATTTTCGTGATAGCACTTTGAGGTTTCTTTTATCAAATGACAGTACAAAGTGGATTCTGCCTACTGGCTGTATTCCATCTAATTAGACCTTGGCTATTTTTATTTCCTTTAAGCAGGAAAGACTGTCAGAGGTACACATTAACAGTGAGATAAGAGAAGTTATTTTTATTGCTCTTTCTAAGGTATTTGGATGAGAAGCTGCCAGAGTAGATGTGTCTGTGAATGTTCAAGATTGAAAGGCAAAAGGGGAAGGAAGTAAAGGGATCAAATGTGAAGGCTCCTCTCCAGTACCCAGTCCTGACAACTTGATTCATCTCTTCCACAAAAACCTACTCTGAAAACTCACTTCATGACAAAAGAATCACTGCAAATGGAGCACAGAACAGATTTACCAGTGTAGTAAGCACTGGCTTATTACAGGTCTGATTCTTCCGATTCCTCTGCATAGGTAGAGGCATGTTTTAGCCGTGTGATAATCAACAACCTGTAAACAGAACGCTAGACACCAGTTTGTCAGTTTAAAGCAGTTTTTTAATTTAGATTTTGATTCCCTCAGCCACATGGTGTAAAACACGCTGCACTCAGTAAATAGCCAAATAATAAATGTATAAATGAAGGACCAAATGAGTGCACAAAACCCCAATGAAATAGGGAGTTGAACTTTCTTTATGTTGATTTTGTGAAATTGGAGATGGAATTTCAGAGCAAGATAAGGATTTCCCAAGGCTTACTTTTCAAAATAAGTTGTAGAGCGAGAAGCAACACTCAGGCCCATGACGCCTAGAGCATGTTGCAACTGACTTTAGAGTTCACCAGCATTGCAACCTGTCAATTTACACCCAGGTGTAGATAATTGGGAATGTCTACAGTTTCAAATTGTGAATATCTTCCATAATCAAATAGAAGGATTGCCTTGAGCTG
Source organism: Apodemus sylvaticus (assembly GCF_947179515.1). Taxonomy (NCBI): domain Eukaryota; kingdom Metazoa; phylum Chordata; class Mammalia; order Rodentia; family Muridae; genus Apodemus; species Apodemus sylvaticus. The sequence continues at coordinate 90,434,544 of NC_067474.1, read as the reverse complement.
GGAAGAATATACTTTGAGGCTAAATTGTTATCTTTGGGTATGGAATGTCAAACAGGGAAAGAAAATAAAAGCAAGGCAATATAAGACAAAATAAATAAATAAATAAATAAATAAAAATCAACAACAACAAAAATCCCCTGCCATTTTGGGAAGTGGTTATGGAAATTGAAGCCTAAGACTAAATACCAAATACAAAAAGCAACCATGCATCTAACACACAAGTAAGATAAAAATACAGTAAAATGCAGGCATGTATGTTGTGTGCACAAAATAGCTTTTGCAAGCCAACTCTACATGGCGAACACTGGATCTTAGACCCTCTTCCATGGAGAAGTGTCAGATACATTCTACATGCAAAATCACTTCCCATTGCCACTTATGCTTCTGGGACATGAGTTTGAAAGGTGAGGTTCAGCAGGTGCCTGACTAGCCTGACTAGCCTGATTATTATTAGATGACCATCTTGGATATAGTTGTTCTATGCCCAGAGTAGCAACACTGTAACAAAGAAATTATTTTTCAGAGTTTTATGCTAAAGGTCTATTAAAACTGGTAAAAATTCTAATATTTTATTTATCTGGATAAAGCATTATAAGAAAATGTCCTTAAAATGTAGAAATAGCCTAAAGGCTTATTGACAAACATCAGTGAGTGAGTGGGGCTTCAGCCCAAGCTTCACAGCCCACTGGGATTAGCAGCCATGCTTTCTACTAATAATTGGAAGGGTCCAACTTTCATTATTCTTTTACATTCCTAAAGTGACTACTGAGGATTTTTAATTCTGTTTAACTATCCATTTAATTTTCCATTTATTTATTTATTTATTTATTTATTTATTTATTTATTTTACATCCTGATTTCAGCCCCTCCCCCTTTACCCATTCACACCTTCCTCCATACCTGCTTCCACATCACCTTTAAGAAAGGGGAGGACCCTCCTGGTTACCAACCCTCCCTTACACATGATATCACTCTAGAACTGGGTGCATCTTCTCCCATTGATGCCAGACAAGGCAGCCCAGTTACAGGAAGAGGATACATAGAGAATCAGGGATAGCCCCAGCTCCATTTCTTGGGGGATCCACATGAAGATCAAGCTGCACATGTTTTACATATGTATATGGCAGGGATGGAGTAGAGAACTAGGTCAAGCCCATGTTTACTCTTTGGTTGATGGTTCAGTTTTGTTAGTCCCAAAGGTTCCAGCTTAGTTAGCTCTAGGTCTTTCTGTGGAGATCCTATCTCCTCCAGGTCCCTAATTCCTTCCCTTAAAACTGACCTTAAGTCTTCAGTCCTAAGATTCTTTGTAAAAGCAAGCAAATGAACAAACAAACAAAAAGTCTCCCCAAACTCTGCCTAACATTTGACAATGGTCCTCTCCATCTTGTTTAGTCAGCTGTTAAGTGGAACCTCTCAGAGAACAGGTATACTGGGCTCCTATCTTCAAACATAGTACAGTATTATTAATAGACTCAGGGAATAGTTACTGTCCATGTGATGGATCTCAAGTTGGGCCATTCATTGACTGGACATATTTGCCTTCTCTCCTCCATCTTTGCCTTTTGTAGTTCTTTTAGTTGGGCAAATTTTGGATGGGTTGGTATTTTTTTATCCCTCCAGTGGGAGTCTTCCTGACTAGAAGAGGGGACCAATTTAGGCCACATATCCCCCACTGTTGGGAGGCTCAGCTAGAGGCATCCTAATGGACTCCCTGAAACATTCTCATACCAGGTCTCTGGCATACCCTAGAAATGCCCCCAACCCCAAGCCCCTTTACTTGCCCATAGCCAATTTTCATTTACTCTCCACATCCTCTCTCTCTCTCTCTCTCTCTCTCCATACAACTGATTCTCCCCAGGATCCCAATTCCCATCTCCTCTCCCACTTAGTACCTTCCCTCTATTCACCTCTGATGACTATTTCATTTCCCTTTCTGTGTAAGATTCAAGCAACACCCCTTGGGCCCTCCTTGTTATTTAGCTTCTTTGGGTATGTGGATTTTAGCATGAGTATACTGTACTTAATGGCTAATATCTACTTATAAGTGAGTACATATCAAGCATGTCCTTCTGATACTGGGTTAGCACACAAGATGTTATTTCTATTTTTTGACCAATACCACACTCTTTAATAGCACATATCCTAAAGCTGTGACTTATCTGCATTTATTTTAGTCTAGCTTCAAAAGATTTTGTATTTATTTCAAAGAATTGACATGGCTTGTTTCTTTTCATAAAAATATCTATGTACAGAATTATGTTATCTTTATTTAAACATCATGGCATTCAAAGCAAGTATATATCATATTACTTGTACTACATATTTGTGAATAATATTTACCTTTCCTTGATGTTTTCTAGTTTGCTATATACACATACATCATATGATTTAAAGTTATGTTATAAAGACAAAAATAGAGACACATTATGCAAATTAAAATAATTTCCATTTAATGCTTAACTGCCATAAAATTTCAGTATATATCTTTAATAGATTTGTTTGCTGAATGATTAGTCAGCTGTGGACACAGATATAAGGAAGTAGAAACACATAAGATTATAACATTTTGAAATTTGAAATTTGTTCATCTTCAGAGACAATAAACAATATGCAGAACACAATATGAGGTAGGTTGTTACACTAAACTTCTAAACTTGGGGAAAAGATCAGATCAGGTTTACAATAACACATAGAGGTAACATAATATCTAGTTAGTAAAAACTTATACTAATAAATAGTAAGCCATCATTAACGGGAAGATTAAACTGTAAGAATACACATGTAAGAAAGCCCTCTGGAACCTATTTTCCAGAGTACTGATGTAACACTCTTTTTCACTGAGTATGCTCAGTCCTAACATGGTCTACCTCAAACTGTCAAAAAGAGCTGTTAAGACCTGAAAAGATTCCAACCTTCAGAAACGACCTTCTCCTTATTTACCTAATGGGTCTGTTAGATACTATGATGAGAATGCAATATTCTGGAAAATGTGAGTTTAGTTTAGCATTCATATGTAATTTTTACTTCTAGTAAGTCAGTCTGCCTTTCAAAGTTGGCCTTCACACAAAGTATTAGGTACATTTATTTAGATAATTGTTTATTCAATGTATTCTTATATATCTGGGGATTCAATGTCTTCTTTATATATCTGGGGGTTATAAATTCTATAGGGATCAACATTTTGTTTCATAATGATCTAGTGGTCTAAATAATGGCAAAAACTAACACCCATAGGTCCAGTTCCACAAGCAGTCAGCAATGGCCCATTTTCCACAGGGATTGGGTGGAAATTCTCAGTACCCACATAGCAGCTTAAAATGTAGAACGACAGTTCCAGTGGATCTAATGTCCCATTTTGTAGAGTCCAAAAAAGGAGGAATTGTGACCTTTAAGAGAAAAAAAAAAAGGTTGAGCACACTGCCGGGGCCACTCGCTCAAGGCCCACAGAGTTCCGGGCTCACTCCCTTTGCTCTGCCTCCCAAGTGCTAGTGCTGGGATTAAAGGTGTGCGAGCCACCATTGGCCAATGCTGCACAGGGCTTTGAATCAGGTTACAGCCTGCTGGCTCAAGGCCCCAGCAGACGGAATTTTAATCAATTTTTATTTTTAACATTAAACAAACACTCAGTCACACAAAGCACAGACAAATAAATGTTCATGTAGACAGACAATCGGTGCACCGGGACAAACAACATAGAAAGATATACAGAAAGAGAAGCACGCTTGTTGTTAAGCAATTGTATCCATTTTCCTTTTTTCTTTTATGTTTCTAGAAATATTGTTTTTTGTTTTTTTTTTTTACTGTTTTTATTTTGTTTTATAATTTATGCCCTATTTTTCTGGCCTGATGCAGTTTTAGACTGTGGACAACTGCCTAACTAAATTCCCTGTTCCATAGCTGTCTTTACATCCTATCTGATCTCAGTGCAGGGCCTATATACTGAGTCACAGTATATTTACACACTTCTGTAGCAACATTCTTTAGAAATAAATGACATTATTAGCGCTAAGTTAATACCCTGTTGCTTACCATGCCCGATACATAAACTTTTTCCTTTTCTTTTTCCTTGGAGCTCCTAAATTCAGACAACATACCTCATTCTGCCTCTCCTTTTCCAATTATAATCCACGTTGGCGCCATATGTAGAGTCCTGCTCATACATTTTAACCGTGGGTTTTCTGGAAGGAGAGATAGGTAAGGAACAGGTTGCAAGAGAAAACACATGGAGAGACACAAAAACACATGGCTTCTGGTTTAAGTCTCCATCATTAATCCCTCTTTTCCCAACCAACAAAGGCAGACCAAGCCACTCCCCTGAAGGCTGGAAACTGGTTCCACTTGTTCTTCAGGTGGTGGGTGGTCAGGTTGCTGGCTGCTTTTCTTGAGAGCAGTGGACAGGGGGAAGTCACAATTCCTCCCTTCTATTTTTTTTTAATATTTTTATTTTCTATATTCTTTGTTTACATTCCAAATGATTTCCCCTTTCCCGGAACCACCCTCCCCATATGTCCCATAAACCTTCTTCTCTCCATCCCTTTTCCAATCACCTCCCTCCTTTTTCTCTGTCCTTATATTCCCTTCCCATGCTAGATCAATCCTTTCCAGAATCAGGACCCTCTCCATACTTCTTCATGGGAGTCATCTGTTATACAATTTGTGCCTTGGGTGTTCAGGGCTTCTGAGCTAATTAATATCCACTTATCAGAGATTGCATTCCATGTGTATTCTTTTGTGATTGGGTTACCTCACTTAGGATGATATTTTCCAGATCAAACCATTTGCCTAAAAATTTTGTGAATTCATTGTTTCTAATTGCTGAGTAGTATTCCATTGTGTAAATATACCACATTTTCTGTATCCATTCCTCCTTTGAGGGGCATCTGGGTTCTTTCCAGCTTCTGGCTATTATAAATAAGGCTGCTATGAACATAATGGAGCATGTGTCTTTGTTGCATGCCAGGGAATCCTTTGGATATATGCCCATGAGAGGTATAGCAGGGTCCTCTGGAAGTCTCATGTCCAGTTTTCTGAGTAACCTCCAGTCAGATTTCCACAGTGGTTGTACCATCTTACAGCCCCACCAGCAGTGGAGGAGTGTTCCTCTTTCTCCACATCCTCGACAATACCTGCGGTCTCCTGAGTTTTTGACCTTAGCCATTCTGACTGGTGTAAGGTGAAATCTCAGAGTTGTTTTGATCTGCATTTCCCTAATGACTAATGATGTTGAGCACTTCTTAAGTTGCCTCTCGGCCATCCCAATTTCTTTAGGTGAAAATTCTTTGTTGAGGTCTGTACCCCATTTTTAATAGGGTTATTTGGTTCCCTGGGGTCTAACTTCTTGAGTTCTTTGTATATATTGGATATTAGCCCTCTATCATATGTGGGCTTGGTGAATATCCTTTCCCAATTTGATGGTTGCCGTTTTGTTCTTTTAACAGTGTCCTTTGCCTTACAGAAACTTTGTAATTTTATGAGGTCCCATTGGTCAATTCTTGATCTTAAAGCAAAAGCTTTTGGTGTTCAGAAACTTTTCCTCTGTGCCCATGTCCTCAAGGGTCTTCCCCAGTTTCTTTTCTATTAATTTCAGTGTGTCTGGTTTTACATGGAGGTCCTTGATCCACTTGGAGTGAAGTTTAGTACATGGAGATAAGAATGGATCAATTCGAATTCTTCTGTGTGCTGAACTCCAATTGATCCAGCACCATTTGTTGAAAAGGCTATCTTTTTTCCACTTGATGTTTTTGGCTCCTTTGTCAAAGATCAAGTGACCATAGGTGTGTGGATTCATTTCTGGATCTTCAATTCTATTCCATTGGTCCACTTGTCTGTCACTGTGCCAATACCAAGCAGTTTTTAACACTATTGCTCTGTAGTATTGCTTGAAGTCAGGGATACTGATTCCCCCAGAATTTTTTTGTTGTTGAGAATAGTTTTAGCTATCCTGGGTTTCTTGCTATTCCAGATGAATTTGAGAATTGCTTTTTCTAACTCTGTGAAGAACTGAGTTGGGATTTTGATGGGGATTGCATTGAACCTGTCAATCGCTTTTGGCAAGATGGCCATTTTAACTATATTAATCCTGCCAATCCACGAGCATGGCATATTTTTCCATTTTCTGAGGTCTTCTTCGATTTCCTTCTTCAGAGACCTGAAGTTCTTGTCATATAGATCTTTCACTTGGTTAGAGTCACACCAAGATACTTTATATGGTTTGTGGCTACATTGAAGGGTGTCGTTTCCCTAACTTCTTTCTCAGCCTGCTTATCCTTTGAGTATAGGAAAGCAACTGATTTGCTTGAGTTGATTTTATAACCAGCCACTTTGCTGAAGTTGTTTATCAGCTGTAGGAGTTCTTTGGTGGAGGTTTTCGGGTCACTTAAGTAGACTATCATGTCATCTGCAAATAGTGATAATTTGACTTCTTCCTTTCCAATTTGTATCCCCTTGACCTCCTTATGTTGTCTAATTGCTCTAGCTAGAACTTCAAGTACTGTATTGAAAAGATATGGAGAGAGGGCACAGCCTTGTCTAGTCCCTGATTTTAGTGGGATTACTCCAAGTTTCTCTCCATTTAGTTTGATGTTGGCTACCGATTTGCTGTATATTGCTTTAATGATGTTTAGGTATTGGCCTTGAATTCCTGTTCTTTCCAATACTTTTAGCATGAAAGGATGCTGGATTTTGTCAAATGCTTTTTCTGCATCTAATGAGATGATCATATGGTTTTTTTCTTTGAGTTTGTTTATGTAGTGGATAGCATTGATGGATTTCCTTATATTGGACCATCCCTGCATCCCTGGGATGAAGCCTACTTGATCATGGTGGATGATCGTTTTGATGTATTCGTGGATTCGGTTGGCAAGAATTTTATCAAGTATTTTTGCATCAATATTCATAAGGGAAATTGGCCTGAAGTTCTCTTTTTTTGTTGGATCTTTGTGTGGTTTTGGTATCAGCATAATTGTGGCTTCACAGAACGAGTTGGGTAGAGTTCCTTCTATTTCTATTTTGTGGAATAGTTTGAAGAGTATTGGTGTTAGGTCTTCTATGAAGGTCTGATAGAACTCTGCGCTGAAGCCATCTGGTCTCGTGCTTTTTTTGGTTAGGAGACTTTCTATGACACTTTATTTCTTCAGGTGTTATGGGACTGTTTAGTTGATTTGATCCTGATTTAGTTTTGGTGTCGGATATCTGTCTAGGAAACTGTCCATTTCCTCCAGATTCTCCAGTTGTGTTGAGTATAGGGTTTTGTAGTAGGATCTAATGATTTTTGAATTTCCTCAGTTTCTGTTGTTATATCTCCCTTTTCATTTCTAAGTTTGTTAATCTGGATACTGTCTCTGTGCCCTTTGGTTAGTCTGGCTAAGGGTTTATCTATCTTGTTGATTTTCTCGAAGAACCAGCTCCTGGTTTTGTTGATTCTTTGTATGGTTCTCTTTGTTTCTACTTGATTGATTTCAGCCCTGAGTTTGATGATTTCCTGCCTTCTACTCCTCCTGGGTGAAATAGCATCTTTTTGTTCCAGGGCTTTCAGGTGTGTCATTAAGCTGGTAGTATAAGCTCTCTCCATTTTCTTTTTGGAGGCACTCAGAGCTATGAGTTTTCCTCTTAACACTGCTATCATTGTGTCCCATAGATTTGGGTATGTTGTGTCTTCATTTTCATTGTGTTCTAAAAAGTCTTTAATTTCCTTTCTTTATTTCTTCCTTGACCAAAGTATCATTGAGTAGAATATTGTTCAGTTTCCACGTGTATGTGGGTTTTCTGTTGTTTTTGTTGCTATTGAAGACCACTTTTACTCCATAGTGATCTGATAGGAGGCCTGGGATTAGTTCAATCTTCTTATATTTGTTGAGGTCTGTCTTGTGACCATTTATATGGTCGACTTTGGAGAAGGTACCATGAGGTGCTGAGAAAAAGGTATATTCTTTTGCTTTAGGATAGAATATTCTATATATATCTGTTAAATATAATTGGTCCAAAGCTTCAATTGGTTTCATTGTGTCCCTGTTTAGTTTCTGTTTTCCTGATTGGTCCATTGAGGAAAGTGCAGTGTTGAAGTCACCCACAATTATTGTGTTAGGTGCAATGTGTGCTTTGAGCTTTAATAAAGTTTCTTTTACGAAAGAGTGTGCCCTTGCATTTGGAGCATAGATGTTCAGGATTGAGAGTTCTTCTTGTATTTTTTCTTTGACCAGCAAGAAGTGTCCCTCAGAGTCTCTTTTGATGACTTTGGGTTGAAAGTCAATTTTATCTGATATTAAAATGGCTACTCCAGCTTGTTTCCTGAGACCATTTGCTTGTAGAATTGTCTTCCAGCCTTTTACTCTAAGGCAGTGTTTGTCTATGACCCTGAGGTGTATATCCTGTAAGCAGCAAAATGTAGGGTCCTGTTTATGTATCCAGTCGGTTAGTCTATGTCTTTTTATTGGGGCATTGAGTCCATTGATGTTAAGAGATATTAAGGAATAGTGATTGTTACTTCCTGTCATTTTTGATGTTATTTTTTTAAATTTGATTGGTTAACTTCTTTTGGGTTTGATGAAAGGTTACTATCTTGCTTTTTCCAGGGTGAAGTTTCCCTCCTTGTATTGGTGTTTTCCTCCTATTATCCTTTGTAGGGCTGGGTTTGTGGATAGATATTGGGTAAACTTGGTTTTGACATGAAATATCTTAGTTTCTCCATCTATGGTGATTGAGAGTTTTGCTGGATATAGTAGTTTGGGCTGGCATTTGTGTTCTCTTAGAGTCTGCATGAGATCTGCCCTGGATCTTCTAGCCTTCATAGTCCCAGGTGAAAAGTCTGGTGTGATTCTGATAGGTCTTCCTTTATATGTTACTTGGCCTTTTTCTCTTACTGCCTTTAATATTCTTTCTTTGTTTAGTACATTTGGTGTTTTGATTATTATGGGACGGGAAGTATTTCTGTTCTGGTCCAGTCTGTTTGGAGTTCTGTAGGCTTCTTGTATATACATGGGCATCTCTCTCTTTAGGTTAGGGAAGTTTTTTTCCATAATTTTATTGAAAATGTTTGCTGGCCCTTTAAGTTGTAAATCTTCACTCTCATCTATGCCTATAATCCTTAGGTTTGGTCTTCTCATTGTGTACTGGACTTCCTGGTTATTTTGGGTTACAAGCTTTTTGCATTTTGCATTTCTTGAGAGCAGTGCGCAGGGGCAGGTCACACCATTTCTTACCTCTGCCTGCACCAAACATATTCATGATACATAGATGTACAGGCTGGCAAACATTATACACATTAAAAGAACAAATAAAATTATATTAAAATAATTAATAAATTAATAATTTATTATTTATTATTTGATGTTAGCATCAAAGATTTATTAAAACCTTTGCTTCCTATAACTATTTTACATTCACCAGTGTTGTAATAATAATTTAATTAACTTTAAACATTCAGGTATATTCTGGTTTATATTTGATCTACAAATGAACAAGGTAAGCCATGGAAAATTCCAAAGTTATTTCTAATAAAGGTAGTGGTCCAAAGGGTGGTTCATGCAGAGCATGATTGTACATTTGTGGAGCCTGCCTGGTCTAAAAGGCAAGTTTTAGGACAGCCTGTGCTACATAGAGAAATTCTGCCTCATCATCCCCCAAAAAATGGTGAAAATATTGATCTCTACTTCACTTGTTAATTACATAATATCATTTAATACAGGGCTAACATTACATGTAAATATAAAAGAAGTCCTTCCAATGTCAGTGATACCTAACTGTGTGGCGTGTCATTAGGACTGTACTCCTGTATCATTCTGATTTTCATGGTTAAGTTTACTTACAAAAGGGCATCATATTTGTGAAAAATGGGTACTTCCTTGATATTGTCCAAATCAATAATTTTATTCATCATGTACCATCAATAGCTAAATATTGCTGTCTGAAGAGAACAGAAATTAGAGATATACAATAAGTGACTCTAAGAAATTTTAAAAATTCTCATCTGTAAAAATTCTCTTTAAACCCGAACATATTCCTTTATCATTACTGGAAATTGAATTCTCAGCATTGGCAAGTACTGCATCTGTAATATAATTGGAATCCTTGAACTCTAACTTGGCAAATGGGCCTCACTCATTAGCAGTGGCTGTTCCGCACTGTGCGAATATCAGAACCTGCAACCTGCTATTAAGTTTAAGGTTTTGGAAGACACAAACTTATACATATTTTAGAGCATGAGCAGTAAGTTCATTTTCCTGGCTACCAGTCTATTGAGAACTATCACAGGAAAAAAGAAGAAGACTGTGTAGCTGCTTAAAAAGGATGAAATATAAATTCATGAGATTTGCTTTTATTAGTTTTTTTTTTTTTTTTTACTGTAGGTCCTCCAATTTTAAAGGGCACACTTAGCCTGCCATTTTCCATATTTTGCATATATCCTGGAACACTTGGAAGTACTGCTATATGCCTGATGTTCCGGATCATTGCATCTCTCTATGCAGGCCCTCTCTTACCCTACTTGCTTTGGAATTCCGCCATAGGAAATGACAGCTGCACTAGAGAAGCCTTCCTCTGTGAAAGGCCTTTTGCAAGTGCCAGATTTCCGTGTCTTCAGTGTTTCCACATCTACAGTAGAACTCCCAGTAGTAAGCATTCAAGCGTATGATGGTCACATTGCTTTTTTTTTTCCTTTTTTATTAGATATTTTATATATTTACATTTTAATGTTATCCCCTTTCATTATTTCCCCTATGAAAAATCACTATCCTATTCCCCCTTTCCCTCTTCATCAACCCTCTCACTCCCCCTTCTCTGAACTGGTATTTCCCTACACTGGGGCAATGAGCCTTCACAGGACCAAAGGCCTCTCCTCTCATTTATAGCTTGATCAGTTTGATCCCCAAAAAATACCAGTCCCACAGTGACATCACTGGAAGTCATATTATGTATCCAATGGACCAGTAAGACAAAAGGAGAGAAACAATATCCTTAGAAGATAGTAATTTTTCTACCTTAGTATCCAGCTATACCACCTTTAGGCCTATATTCAAAGGATGCTTCATCCTACCACAGAGACACTTGCTTATCCATGTTCATTGCTGCTCTATTCTAAATTAGAAACAATCTGGGGTAATATATTATATTCATTCATATATATATATATATATAAATGAAAAGAATTGCCACATTATTCCTAGGACACCCTTTGAACTCAAATTCGGATGACACATATACACATACACATATACTACAAAATTTACAAAGATTTTTTACTGTATTAAGATATTTTAGTACCACTAAAAATACCCCCTTATTTTAGCTCTCTCACCACATATTCCCTCCCTTGTGATTCTGTTTTACCTGCTCCCCATTTGATCCTTCTGTTATTACCCCCAATCCATTCATCCATATTTATTCTATTTCCCTTTCCTAGGGAGATCTGTCTTGACCCAGTCCCTTCTTATTTATATATATATATAAGTTCTGTGGGTTTATGGGTTAAAGCTTTGTTATTTTTGACTTACCAGGTATCATCCAATATTTACCATATTTGGCTTTTCGCGTCTAGATTACATTACACAGGATGATTTTATTTTCAATTTCTATCAACTTACCTGCAAATTTCATTATTTCATTTTTTTAATGGCTGAATAAAATTCAGTCATATAAATATTCCAAATTTTTCCATACATCCTTTTTCTGAGGGAAATCTAGTTTTTTTTTTCCAAATTCTTGCTAGTATGAATATAGCAAAAATAAACATCATTGATGAGCAAGTGTCTCTGTGGTAGGATGAGGCATCCTTTGGATACTTGCCTAAGAGTGGTATATTGGATCTTGAAGTTAATGGCTTGCTATCTTCCTGAGGAACTGCCTCACTGATTTCCATAGTGGCTATACATGTTTACTTCCTTAACAGAAATGGATGAGTATTCTGCTTACACTAAATCCTCGAAAGAATGAGCTTCCATTTATGTTATTGATCTGAGCCATTTTGACAGGAGTAATACAAAATCTCAGAGTAGCTTGATTTGCATTTTCCTGATTCCAATGGCAGTTGAACATTCTTTTCATTGTTTCCGAGCTATTTTGTTTCCCTCTTGACAATTCTATTCAGATTTATAGGCATTTTGAATGTATATTATTTTGCTTAATAACATTCTATCAAAAATGTTGTTCATAAAAATCTTTCCATTCTCCAGGCTGCCTCTATTTAGGAATGGTGGTGTCCTTTGCCATACACAAACTTTTCAATTACACGAGGTTCCACATAGTGTTGATTTTAATGTCTGTGCTGACAATTTTCTATTCTTAAAGTCTTGTCCTGTACCCACGTTTTCAAAACCCCTCTCCATTTTCCTTTCTGTCAAATTCAGTGTTTCTAGTTTTACATTGAGGTCTTTGATACAAATAGATTTGAGTTTTCTGCAGGACAATAAGTATGGATCTATTTGAATTCTTCTATGTGTAGCAATCCAATTCAAAATGCTGTCATTTTCCCAGTGTGGACTTTGGCTTCTTTATAAAACATCAGGTGTTCACAGGTGTTTGGATGTATGTATGGGTCTTCAATTTGATTCCATTGATCCACGAGTCTGTTTTGAAAACAATGACATTTGAAACAAAATTGTGCATCTACAAATACTTCAATCATGTCTTCTATAGAGATATTCAAACTTGTTTGTGAGTCTTACCTATGGCTGCATTTTTGTTTATCTTCCTGGAGGTAGATTTTTGCTCATACATTATATATTATTTTCTGCTAATGTTGGCACTCAGGGAACTGACCTAGAATCTAACTGTGCTATCTCCGCATTCAAACTCTGAGTATGATTCTATAGAATGTTAACATGGCAATTGATTATCTTACTATAATATGACCATTAATTTTGGCAACACATGCAAAATAACCAAAACTATAATACTCTGGACCCCTTTATTATGAGCTATAGTACTCTGGACCTTTTTTGTATTATTATAAAATACACTATGGGTGTACCAATGGCAGTGAGTGGGTATTCCTGACAGCAGCCAGATATAGCTGTCTCCTGAGAATCTCTGCCAATATCTGACAAATTCAGAGGGGTAGGCTCTCATTCAACCATTGGACTGAGCACAGGGTTTCCAATGGAGGAGCTAGAGAAATGAGCTGAAAGGGTTTACAGCCCCATAGGAGGAACAACAATATGAACCAACTACTACCCCCTAGAGCTTCCAGGGACTAAACCACCAACCAGAGTACACTTGGAGGGACCCATGGCTCCAGCAGCATATGTAACAGAAGATGGACTTGTTATCAGTAGGAAGTGAGGTCTTTGGTCCTGTGAAGGCTCAATACCCAATGTAGGAGAATCCCAGGACAGGGAAGCAGGAGTATGTGGGATGGTAAGCAGGGGGAGGGGGGATGAGATAGCATGTTTTCAGGGGGAAATCTAGGAAAGGGGATGATATTTGAAAGGTAAATAAAAAATATCTAATAAAAAATAAATGCAGTCCATTTACTATTCCCAGGAGTAATGTCACTATGACGTTCAATACTTTTTAAGACAAACATTATGTCAATAGACACTATTTGACTTTTTGATGACTTGAGTAATTTCAAACTTCAAATTATTATCCTCAATAAAGGAATCATGGGGAAAGAGATAGAGAGAGAGGGAGAGAGAGAGAGGGAGAGAGAGGGGAGAGAGAGAGAGAAGAGAGAGAGAGAGAGAGAGAGAGAGAGAGAGAGAGAGAGAGAGAGAGAGAGAGAGAGAGAGAATTTAGTATGGCAGAATCCTCAGAACTAAGTTTGAATGCAGATATTTCAACTTGTACCAAAATATAGATAAATAGTTCTTTGCCATCTTTTTGTTCTTTTCTTTAATTGTTATTGGATATTTTCTTTATTTATATTTCAAATGTCATTCCCTTTCCCAGTTTCCCCCAAGAGAAACCCCTATCCCATCCCCCCTACATACTTCTAGAGGGTGTTCCCACACCGACATAGCCACCTCCTGCCTTCATTCCCTGGCATTATTCTACACTGGGGCATCGAGCCTTCACAGAACCAAGGGTGTCTTCTCCCATTGATACTCAACAAGGTCATCATTCTCTGATACATATGCAGCTGGAGCCATGGGTCCTTCCATGTGTATTCTTTGGTTGGTGGTTTAGTCGCTGGGAACTGTGGAGGTTCTGATTGGTTAATATTGTTTTTTTTAACTATGGAGTGACAAACACCTTCACCTCCTCCAGTCCTTTTTCTAACTCTTCTAGGGACCCCATGCTCAGACTAATGGTTGGCTGTAATGGTTGCAGAAAATGTGGGACATTTACACAAGGGAATACTATTCAGCTATTAAAAACAATGAGTGGATGGAACTAGACAGTATCATACACAGTTTCTGTATCCATTCCTCTGTGGAGGGACATTTGGCTTCACTTCTGGCTATTATAAATAAGGCTAATATAAACACGGTGTAGCGTGTGTCCTTGTTTTATGTTGGAGAATCTCTTGGGTATATATATATATATATATATATATATATATATATATATATATATATGTTCAGGAGTGGTATAGCTGGGTGATCAGGTAATAATATGTCCAATTTTCTGAGGAACCACCAGACTAATTTCAAGAGTGGTTGTACAAGCTTGCAATCTCATCTTATTTGTGTGATTTTGTAAATTACTATAGATAAAACACAATCTATAGATTCAATGTGATCCCCACCAAAATCTAAAGAACATTGTTTATAGCACTTAAAAAGACTCTCTACAGCCAAAGCAACCTAAGCATAAAGAGCAATATTGAGTAACATATTATCCAATCTCCATAGTAACAAGATCAACATGGTACTTTCACATAACATATGTTGGCCAAGGAAATGGAATAGGGTAAACCCAAACAGCTGAAACCACATAATTTTTTTCAATGAAGTTTTCAAAATCAGACTTACTTATTGAAGAAAGACAGACTCTTTGACAAATGCTTCTAGGGAACATGGATGTCCATGTTATAGCCAATGCTCTGTTCCTGAGAAGAGACTAAGGACCACATTTAACTATACCTGCCAATCCCTTCCACAAACAAAGGTTCACAAATTACGGACCATATTTTTAAGCAAAAGATCAATGTCAACACATAAGTTCTTTAATAATTGTATGTAAAGACACTGAAATCAGAGAGAGCAATTATAGTTCACCTATGTAGGAGAAAATGCCCTAGCCATTTGGGAAAGAGCCAAAGGACCAAAATGAATAAAAAGAGTAGCATTGGTTTTATTAGTGATCTGAAAACAGGATGATAAATTTTATAGTTACAACTTTTATTCATGGCTGGATATATAGTCATTTAAAGAACCTAATAAAGGTAGCTTTTAGTTAATCCAGTAGACAGATACTAATTTAGTTTGGTTTTACTTTTGTTTAACAAAAATTATTGAACATATATGTCTTCCCTATAGTAGTAGTGGTAGGCTTCTGCTGTAATTTGTCATTATGCTACAGACATTCTTTCCAATTTCTATTGAACTAGTAAATAAATACAGCTTATTTGAAAGTGGGACATAATTGGGGAAGAGGGGAAGGGGAGAGGGCTTATGGCACTATCAGAGTGGGGGGAAACTAGGAAAGGGGAAATCATTTGAGATGTAAATGAAGAATATATGTTATAAAAAAAGCAACAAAAAAGAAAGTTTAACATATATAGTATTATCTCACAACTATGAAATAAATTGTATATATTTAATTAAATATGCAAATAAATTGTCCATTATAATAAGTATGCAACATGCATATCTATCTATCTATCAATATGTGTATATTTATCCCATACAATATTTTGAACTTTAGAAGCTAATGGTTACACCCCATAGGCCAAGGGAGCATCACTGATTGTAAATCACTTACTGGCTTTAATAGTGAAGACCTGGTTTTGATTCTCAGTATTCATGTAACCATGCTTAGGAGTTCAGCCCTGGGGAGACTGGAACAAGAGACTTGGGGTTCCCTTGCCAGTCAATCTAACCTAATTGGCGAGGCAACAAGAACTCCTGTGTGAGGAAAGATGATCAGCCTTCTGGAAGATGACATCTGAGATTGGCATCTTTGTTTTATACATGTGTTTCCACTGCCTGCACACCTGTATAGATATGAAATCTCACACAGAGAAGTATTAATATACACTTGTATACATCCGTACAAGTCAGACATAATATTTCCATAGACTGTTCTGAATATAGCACCATTAGGTCCAATACTATAAGAATTTAATGCTTTAAAACCTTCTACAGTGAAAATTCTTTTAACAATGTAACTGTTGAACTTTGAAATACTGAAGGTGTTCTCTTTCATAATTACCAACGCAATTATATATAAAGTGAAGTTATTCTTATTAAAATATATTTCCTCTTCTTATTTTTATTTTAAGAAAGAAAATTAGTGAAACAATTATACAATAAACTCATTTTATTGAAAAACCCAACTATTATCTTTATAATTTTAAATCATATTAGTATATACAAATGTTGTCTCCTACTTGGATTATAAACATTAATTCAGCTATCAATAAGCATAACTAAAATTTGACTATTAAATTAAAATTAAAAAGTCAAACTCATCCTAATTTTATCCAAATTAAAGCCAAAACTTACTCCTCAAATGACCTAATGATCTATTTGTTACCCTCTAAAAAATTCAGTAGATTTTCACGCTACTTAATATAGTTTCCTTTCATTGACATTAGAAATCTATGAGTTCTTAAAATTCCCCAAGAAATACACACACCACATACATGCATCCAAAGCTTTTTGGATATAAATAATTCTGGCTCAAAACTTTGAGAATGTTTTTCCAGAAAACAGTTTCTGGTTTGCCTTGATTTACAGGCACTTTCCAAACTATCAAATCAAGTATAGTAATTGTTTTTAATGGTTTTCATACTTTAGCTTGTAACCACCCAATAATGTGGTTTCCCCTATCTGCTTCCATTTTCAAATTAGATACTTTATCTTAATGTGTTTTTCTCACTCTATTTTCAATAGATGAGCATCTTATTGTATTTTCAACCACTGAGCATTATCAATTCATTTGAGGTTTTATTCTTGATGGTATCTCTCCTATTTTCTCCTTATAAACTTAGGAAATTGGGAGGTGGAATATTATCTGGACAGTGTTTACTGAAACAGTACAACTGTGACATATGCTTTATTTACAATCAGCACTGCAAATTCTGTCTAAATATTTTATATATTCTATAAAGATATCAGAGAATTTTCTGATAATCTTTATCACTTGGTCTGCTCAGTAGTTAATATAGAATAAAAATAGTGGATGGAAATTCAGAGAGAATCTATCAAGTAAAGTTGAGGTTTTATGGAATATAGGTCACCGAACAAGCAATCATAATATAAATGGGAAGATAATTCACCTTGATTTTATTTCAATATCAGCAAGCATAGAGGCATTTATTTGGTATGGGTCATTGTTTTCTACAACTCACTTTGTGAGGTCATGTGCATGTGTGTGTGTGTGTGTGTGTATGTGTGTGTGCACACGCATGTGAGTGCGTGTGTGTGTGTGTGTGTGTGTGTGTGTGTGTATGTGTAAACATTCTGGACTCTAAATATTTGGAAGTACCATAATCTATCATAATATTCAGAATCTCTGGGCAAGAGGTATGCTACACACATTAATTCTGTTGCAAAAAGAGAACAACATAAATACAGTCCAATTTATGATGAAATACTGTTTATTGTAAGGTTTAATGAATTCTTATTGCATCCAGTTTAATAATGTTTCACATATGAAGGACATTCAACCTGTATTAATACACCTGCCTTTGTGTTTATTTAAGGCCTTTTTTGTCCTATATTTAGGACCCAAACTTAAGTCACTTCTGAAGTCCTCTTCCAGTACCTTATTCAGACTGTCTTTCCATATAGACAAGTTTTCTATGACTGCTAGAACATATTTCATATGAATATATATCTTAAAACAGGATTATATACCATGAAGTTTAGTTCATAAACCATGAAGTTCTGAAAGACAGAGCTCTGTGATCTGCCTCAGTGGGTGACAAGAGGGTGTTCATGAATTTCTTTTGCATTTTCACATAGCAAATATAACTTTTGTTACTGTATACCTATCATACAAAAGAACTGTATTACTTGACAAATGATCTCCCCATTTTCAATGCCAGGGAATCATCACCTCCAGTTCTCTACTTTCATCAAAAAGTATTTCTCGGTGAGGGCAGATCTGGTGCTCACCTCTTAAAAGGACACACTGTTAGACAGAACCAAGAACAATCGAATTTCATCTTCCTGTAGCCTTATTGTTAATAACATATGCATAGACTTTTGAAATATTAGACCCAATTCAAAGATTACCAGGAGTAGATTATGTACACATTTAGGCCTACAGTAATCCCATGCACTGATCTATCACTTTGTTATACTTCCCTTGTTTGTCATTTATACTTCATGAAAGATGGCTCTATATTCTGTGAGTATACTCTGATGACAAAGGGAAAAAATCTTGCTAAACTATCCCTGTTTCCAAGGAATACTTTCAAGAAACTCCTCTCAGCAAGTGTTGACTTGATATGTTAAAAACTTTCACAAGACAAAGGGCCTCTTCTCCAATTGATGCCCAACAAAGCCATCCTCTGCTACTTATGAGGCTGAAGTCATGGGACCCTCTGTGTGTACTCTTTGGCTGGTGGTTATGTCCCTGGGAGCTCTGGGAAAACTGTTTATTCATATTGTTGTTCCTCTGAGTATGGAATTGAATAATATTCCTTTTCTTTCTTTTATGGCTATCACAGTCAACACAGCAACTTCCATGACAGTGGGCTTAGCATAAAGATGTCTTATATGCAATCACTGTAATTTCTGACACTCAGAAATTTTGAATTCAAGCTTACAGAATCTGAGAATAGTGTAAGGCCCTGGTCAAGCCACTTAAGGTCCCAAGTCAGGACAAGCTGACTAACCACATAAATTATCTATCTTTTCTGAAACTTTCCCAATGTTTATTTGAACATTTTATTTAAAACATGGTGTGTTATTATCATTTCTTTTATGAATATCTTATATAACTGCCTATATTTTAAACTACATGCATATGTAGAATACCTTCTATTCAAGGTACTTTAGATTAAGCATTTGGCTTATTTATAAAATAAATATTTGGCTGTAGATATGAAAGAATATCCAGTACACAATATGCTTTTGTAACCTGTATCAAATTATATTTTGAGATAAAGAAATGTATATAGGAGTCAACCTATTTCCCATTTTTCCCTGGATAATATTTCCCTAATTGAATCCAGATAAAATATTAGTGAACAGAGGTGAGGAAATCACTCTCCCACGTTACTTCCACTGTACTTTCTTTCAGAGAGAAATTAACATCTTTCTACCATATTTAAGGGACATCACTTACCAAGTAATAGTCTTCAAGACTAAATAGTAAAATCTCCTTGACTGAGCCTTCTTGAGGCTGATGGACACATCCAAGCACGCCAGTAGAGGCAGCATATATTCATACTCAGAGCCTGCTAATGACTAGAAGGATAGGAGAGTAATTATAAAACTGACTGTATCGCTACTTTGAGGTTAATGCGGATATCATATAGAAACTGGTAATAAAAATAAATGATATCAATAAATAAATAAATAAATAAATAAATAAATAAATAAATAAATAAATGAAAGTAATGGATCAGGAAGTACTTAATAAACCTAGATTTCAATATTGCCTTGCATTTTTCCTTTTCTAGATAAATTAAGACTGAAACAAACACCAACAAAATGTTTCCATCTTTTTACTGAGTTTCTTCCAGCCTCTGTTCTCTGTTCTTAACTGTTCCTAATGCATCTTATCACTGAATAGGTTCTTGAGTTTGAATGGATGACATTTATCTTCTCTCCTTTCTCTCGTTATTTCTGTCTCTCTCTGTGTGTTTCTCTCTCTCCTCTCATGTGGGTTGACATCATAATAACGAATATTTCTAATATGTAAAGAATCATTTTATCAACTTGAAGCAGTGTTGGATCTCTGTAGCCACCTTAGAGGGCAGAGTGAACCAGGCAGTGATGAATTGGGTAGTTCAAAGGCACTTTGCTTTGAAGACCGTCCTTACTGCCTACATTCACGTTTCCCCTAATTTTTCAAAAACTGGATCAATAATGATGTTTCTTGTGGAAATACCCGCACCCAACTCCTCTGTCTTATAGTAGCATCCCAAGGATCTTAAGCTTGTAAGCACTGTATTCTATTGGTAATGAACATTTAAATGGACCTTTACCAAGTATAGATTTTCTTCCTCCATTTTGTATTTCACAAAAGAGCAGGTTTAGTCTATATTTCTGAAAACCAAAGGTAGGTTATGATGACTCTCAGATTTAGTGAATGAAACCATATCATAATTTTTAAAGAAGTAGAAGTAATTATTATTTTAAAATTTTTGAAGATAATATAGTACTTATTTATAAATGATAATCTAGTTGATAATTAAAACTCCCATCCCCCCAAAAATGTAGACAGGAAGCAATTGAACTCTTAAACTTTGTGATAGGGATGCTCAAGTGTAACTAATATGGCTAGTGTTGGGTTTGGAGTAGGGTTTTGCTTTTGTTGTTGTTGTTTGTTTTTTGTTTTGTTTTTTTAGATATTCTCTTTATTTACATTTCAAGTGATATATCTTTTCCTTGTTTTCCCTCAGAAAACCCCCTATCCCATCCACCCTCCCTCTGCTTACCAACCTATCCACTCCTGCTTCCCTATCCTGCCACTCCCCTACACAGGCATCAAACCTTCAAAAGACAAAGGGCCTCTTGTCCCATTTATGCCCAACAAGGCTATCCTCTGCTACATATGAGTCTGGAGCCATGGGTCCCTCCATGTGTACTCTTTGGCTGGTGGTTAAGTCCCTAGGAGCTCTGAGGATACTGGTTGGTTCATATTGTTGTTCCTCCTTGGGGTTGTAAACTCCTTCAGCTCCTTGGGTCCTTTATTTAGCTCCTCCATTGGGGACCCTGTGCTCAGTTCAATGGTTGGCTGAGAGCATCCCTCTCTGTATTTGTCAGGTACTGACATGGACTCTCTGTAAACAGCTATATCAGACTCCTGACAGAAAGCACTTGTTGGCATCCACAATAGTATCTGGGTTTGGAAAGTGTATATGGGACGGATCCCCAGGTGAGGAAGTTTCTGGATGGTCTTTCCTTCAGTTTCTGCACCAAGTATTCCCTCCCATAGGTATATTGTGCCCTATCTAAGAAGGACCAAAGTATCAACACTTTGGTCTTCCTTGAGCAATCCTACATCTTATAGAGGACTAATATCTAATATATATAAAGAACTCAAGAAGTTAGACTCCAGTTTCAAAATAACTCTATTAAAAAGGGGGCTAAACAAAGAATTCTCACCTGAGGAATACTGAGTGGCTGACAAGCACCTAAAGAAATGTTGAAAATCATTAGTGATCAGGGAAATGCAAATCAGAAGAACACTGAGGCTCAAGCTCAGACCAGTCAGAATGACTAAGATCAAAAATTCAGGTTACAGCAGATGCTGGAGAGGATGTCAAGAAAGAACAGTTTTTTCCATTGCTTGTGAGATTGCAAGATGGTAAAACCACTCCAGAAATCAGTTTGGTTGTACATCAGAAAAGTGCACATAGTATTACTAGAGGACCCAGCTATAGCACTCCTAGGAATATACCCAGAAGGCACTCCAATATATAAGAAGGACACATGCTCCACTATGTTCATAGCAGACTTATTTATAATAGCCAGAAGCTGGACAGTATCCAGATGTCCCTCAACAGAGGAATAGATACAGAAAAAAAAATGGTATATATACACAATGGGATACTACTCAGCTATTAAATACAATGAATTCATTAAATTCTTAGGCAAAGGATGGAACTAGAAAATATAACCCTTAGTGAGGTAACCCACTCACAAAAGAACACACATGCTATAAGCCCAGAAGTTTGGAATGCTCAAGATATAATTCACAGACCACATGAAGCTTGAGGATAGGAAGGCTACTGATTTGCTTGAGTTAATTTTATATCTAGCCACTTTGCTGAAATTGTTTATCAGCTGTAGGAGTTCTCTGGTGGAGTTTTTGGGTTGCTTAATTATACTATCCTATCATCTGCAAATAGTGATAATTTGACTTCTTCCTTTCCAATTTGTATCACTTTGACCTCCTTTTGTGGTCTAATTGCTCAAGCTAGAATGTTAAGTACTATATTGAATAAATACGGAGAAAGAGGGAAGCTTTGTCTAGTCTCTGATTTTTGTGTGATTGCTTCAAGTTTCTCTCCATTTAGTTTGGTGTTGGCTACTGGTTTGATGTATATTGCTTTTATTATGTTTAGGTATAAGCGTTGAATTCCTGTACTTTCCAAGACCTTTAACATGAAAGGATGCTGAATTTTGTCAAATTCTTTTTCATTATCTAATGAAATGACCATGTGTTTTTTTTTTCTTTGAGTTTGTTTATGTAGCAGATTACATTGACGGATTTCCATATATTGAACCATACCTGCATGCCTGGGATGAAGCCTACTTGATCATGGTGAATGATCATTTTGATGTCTTCTTGGATTTAGTTGGCAAGAATTTTATTGAGTATTTTTGCATCAATATGCATAAAAAAATTGGTCTAAAGTTCTCTTTCTTTGTTGCATCTTTGTGTGGTTTTGGTATCAGCAAAAATGTGGCTTCATAAAACGAGTTGGGTAATGTTCTTCTGTTTCTATTTTGTGGAATAGTTTAAAGAGTATTGGTGTTAGGTCTTCTTTGAAGGCCTGATAGAATTCTGTACTAAAAACCATCTAGTCCTGTGCTTTTTTTGTTTGAGAGACTGTCAATGGCCACTTCTATTTCTTTAAAGGTTATGGAACCATTTAGATGGTCTATCTGATCCTGATTAAACTTTGGTAGTTGGTACCTGTCTAGGAAATTGTACATTTCTTCCAGATTTTCCAGTTGTGTTGAATATAGGCTTCTGTAATAGGATCTGATAATTTTTTAATTTTCCTCAGTTTCTGTTGTTATTCTTCCCTTTTCATTTCTGATTTTGTTAATTTGCATACTGACTCTGTGCCCTCTGGTTAGTATGCCTAAAGGTTTATTTATCTTGTTTTTCTCAAAGAAGCAGATCCTGGTTTTGTTGATTCTTTGTATAGTTGTTTTTGTTTCAACTTGGTTGATTTCAGCACTGAGTTTGATGATTTCCTGCCTTCTAATCCTCTTGGGTGTATTAGCTTCTTTCTGTTCTAAAGCTTCCAGGCGTGCTGTTAAGCTGCTAGTATATGCTCTCTCCAGGTTCTTTTTGGGGCACTCAGTGCTATGTGTTTTCCTCTTAGGACTGCCTTCATTGTATCCCATATATTTAGGTATGCTGTGCCTTCATTTTCATTACATTCTAAAAAGTTTTTGATTACTTTCCTTATTTCTTCCTTGACCAAGGTATCATTGAGTAGAGCATTGTTCAACTTCCATGTGTATGTGTGCTTTTTGTTGTTTTTGGTGCCATTGAAGACCATCTGTACTCCATAGTGATCTAATAATAGGCATGGTGTTATTTCGATCTTCTTAAATATGTTGAGGTCTGTTTTGTGACCAATTATATGGTCAGTTTTGAAGAAGGTACCATGAGGTTTTGAGAAGAAAGTATATTCTTTTGATTTAGAATGAAATGTTCTATAGCTATCTATTAAATCCATTTGGTCCAAAATTTCTGTTATTTTCACCATGTCTCTGTTTAGTTTGTGTTTCCATGTTCTGCCCATTGATGAAAGTGGGGTTTTTTAAGTCATCCACAATTATTATGTGGGGTGTGATATATGCTTTAAGCTTTAGTAAAGTTTCCTTTACAAATGAGGGTGCCATTTTATTTGGAGCATAGATATTCAGAATCGAGAGTTCTTCCTTGTAGATTTTTCCTTTGATGAGTATAAAGTGTCCTTCTGTGTCTTTTTTAATTACTTTTGGTTGAAAGTCTATTTTATTGGATATTAGAACAGCTACTCTGCTTGTTTCCATTTGCTTGAAAAAACTGTTTTCCAGCCTTTTACTCTGAAGTAGTATTTGTCTTTGGCACTGAGATGCATTTCCTGTATGCAGCAAAATGTTGGGTCTTGTTTACATATCCAGTCAATTAGTCCATGTCTTTTTATTGTGGAATTGAGTCCATTGATGCTAAGAGATATTAAGGAATAGTGATTGTTGCTTCCTGCTATTTTTAATGTAATTTGTATGTTTCTGTGTTATCTTCTTTTGGGTTTGTTGAAAGAAGATTAATTTATTGTTTTTTCTAGTGTGTAGTTTCCCTCCTTTTGTTGATGTTTTCCATTCTTTATCCTTTGTCAGGCTGGATTTGTAGAAAGACACTGTGTAAATTTGTTTTTGTTCTGAAATACTTTGGTTTCTCCATCTTTGGTAATTGAGAGATTTGCTAGATATAGCAGTCTGGGTTGGCATTTCTGTTCCCTTAGGGTCTGTATGACATATGCCCAGGCTCTTCTGGCTTTCATAGTCTCTGGTGAGAAGTCTGGTGTGATTCTGAAAGGTCTACCTTTATATGTGACTTGTCCTTATTCCCTTACTGCTTTTAATATTTGGTCTTTGTTTAGTAATTTGGTGTTTTAATTATTATGTGAAGGGAGGAATTTCTTTTCTGGTCAAATCTATTTGGAGTTCTGTAGGCTTCTTGTATGTTCATGGGCATCTCTTTCTTTAGGTTAAGGAAGTTTTCTTCTATAATTTTGTTGAAGACATTTACTGGCCCTTAAAGTTGGAAATCTTCACTCTCTTCTATACCTGTAATCCTTAGGTTTGGTCTTCTCATTTTGCTCTGGATTTCCTGGATGTTTTGGGTCAGGAGCTTTTTGCATTTTTCATTTTCTTTGACTGTTGCACCAATGCTTTATATGGTATCTTCTGCATCTGAGATTCTCTCTTCTATCTCTTGTTTTTCTCTTCTATTCTTTCTTCTATTCTGTTTTTGATGCTTGGATCCATGACACTTGACGTCTTTCCTAGGTTTTCTATGTCCCGAGGTTTCTCTCTTTGTGACTTCATTATTGTTTCTACCCCCTTCTTTAGATCCTGGATGTCTTTGTTCAATTCCTTCACCTGTTTTGTTGTGTTTTCCTTTAGTTCTTCAAGAGCTTCTCCCTGTTTACTTGTGTTCTCCTGTATTTCTTTAAGGGAGTTATTTATGTACTTCTTGAATCCCTTCATGAAACCCTTCATCAGCATCATGAACTGTGATTTTAAATCCAAATCTTGCTTTCCTGGTATGCTGGGGTGTCCAGGACTTGCTGTTGTGGGAGAATTGGGTTCAGTTGGTGTCACTTCACTTTGATTTCTGTTAGCATCTTTCTGATGTTTACCTTTTGTCATCTGGCTATCTCTGGTGTTAGTTGGTCCTGCTGTCACTGGCTGTTGCATTCTCCTCCTGTGTGCCTGCAAGCCTATCTCAGCAACCCTGAGTGACCCCCTTTCCCCTGGCACAGATTGTTGTGGTGCTGCCCACCTCCTGGATGCAGGCAGTGTCCTGGTGGGGGGGTGTCCCAAGTGATCCTCAACTCTGTGATCCCTGCCTACCAGTCTGCCCCTCCCCACTGTCACAGGGGCAAAGATGGTGGTGTCCTTATCTCTGAATGTTGGACTCCCTCTAACCATGGGACTCCCTGCATGTCAGATGCTCCCTGGCAGGATAGGCGCCCAGACAGCTGTGGGGCTGCCCAGCTCCTGGTTTCAGGTGGAGCCCTGGTGGGCACTGTTGTGAGAGATCTTTCACTCTGGTGTTCCTTCCTTACCTGGCTGACCTGGCTGCTTGGTCACAGGAACAAAGGTGGTGGCCTCACCTCTGAACGTGGGATTCAGTCTAACCACAGAAATCCTTGCAGGTTAGATATTCCCTGGCTGGATAGGTGCCCAGATGACTGTGTGGCTGCCCAGCTCCTAGGTGCACATGGAGCCTTGGCGGGCTGTATCCCCAGCGATCTTCCACTCTGGTGTTCCCTTTAAGATAACTTAATTATATAATAACAGCATGCCTCTTCTCCCAGAACTAATATACTGGTTTTTTTCTTTTACATATGCAATCCTTAATGTGAATAAACAAGATTCACCCCTCCCCCACCCACTCTTTAAAGGGTTCTTTGGGAGTCAGTTTTGTTGTTTTATTATATTACACAAAATTTTGTTGTTAAATGAAATTATTTTATAAAATACATGTAAGTTATTGAAGGCTGCATTGCTACATATGTCCTTTGCCTACTTCATACCAAACTTAATTCAGTTAATACCAAATTTGAGGGATATAGCCTATAAACATTTCTCAACCATTACAGTACATAATATATGAACAAAACAAAATAGCATTTGAGAGCAGAGGCACCATCAGAAAACCAAATACTATTCTGGGTAACAATAATTAAATATGAAAGAGGGTACAAATTTAAAAGAGAGTAAGGGTAGTACATAGGATAGTTTGGAGATAGGAAAAGGAAAATCAAAATAAAATAATTATATTTTCATCTCGAAAATTTAAAAAATAGACTTCTACTTTTGTTGGCATTAGACTCAAAGATGCATGAATGTGAACAAGCAGGGATTGTATTCATATGAAAAAAAAATACAGTTCATTTACTCTAGTAAGTGTAGGTTAATAGAAATTAGCAGCATTCAGTTCAGCTAGTTTCATGATCTCAGACCACACTAAACACAACAGAAGAAACTAGACTGAGAAGTCATGAAATGAGAACTCATTCCATCATAAATAAAAAGACTTGTGGATCTCAGCAAAGTCCTATCAATGATTCTAAAAACAAACACACATACCAACCAAATTTTCAAATCATAGAGCACATAAAGAATTGTAAACCAGACTAAAGAATCTAGGCCATAGATAGGAATTTTATCTTCTATGCTTCTTTGTTCCTGATTATACATAAAATTTCACACCAAAGAAATGTTTCAAACCTACCTGTGTCACCTGTGTCTTAATCTCAGTTCTAAATGAGTAATTTAAAAAAAAAAAAAAACCTGAGACTTCTACAATACGGAAACTAAGAGATGGCACCCATTGCAACAATTGATGCAGGAAGGAGTTCTGGCTTAGAGAAATTAAATAAGAAGAAGAATAAGAAAAATAATCTTTTATTATCTTATTCAATATATATTTAACAAGTTCATACAGCTCATTGGTATGTTCTGTTATTTGGGGGTAACTAGAAAAATATTATTCTTGCTCTTATCTTCATAGGCACTTCATATTTTAATGTAGTGATGGACCTGAAACATTAATACAAACTAAATCCATGACTGAATCCATCTTTGGTGCATTTTTCTATTGATGCTGAGACTTAGAACTGACCAGGGGTAGTGAGGAAATAAATAAAAGACAGGCAGCCTGGGGCTTGAGAGATGGCTCAGTGGTTAAAAGCAGTGACTGCTCTTCCAGAGGTCCTGACTTCAATTCCCAGCAAACACATGATGGTTCACAACCATCTGTAGTAGAATCTGATGCACCCTTCTGGTGTGTCTGAAGACACAGTCTACTCATATAAATAATAAATAAAACTTTAAAAAGTGAAAACATACTGTTGTAATATTAAAAAAAAGAAACACAGACATCCACATAGACAAAAATCTAGGGATTGGTGTGCTGGGCTCTCTATTTGAGTAACCTCAGCACTTCAGAACCTCAACATGCTTAAGATAGAGATTTGAACAGAGTAGTGGAATTATTGTGTAGGGATGTACCAGGAGATAGGATTTATATTGTACAAATGCATCATGGCGATGAGTTTAGTGAATCTCTGTACGAACAGACTTTAGAAGAGAATATTTATGCAATACAGTTAACATCCACACTTGGGCCAGAGAAAGATTTTGTCATACCTTTGAGCCTCGCACCAGGGATGAAGGTTTGCCATTCCTCTATGGATCTTTGACAATGGAATACTGGACATGGCCAGTTTGTGGCAACAAAATTTGTCCACTTAAGATATCTCTAAGAGTTTTCTCCATTCCATACATTATATTCTATAAATGCAATGATAGGGAACATGATCCCAAACATCACACAACATGGGGATTAGTTTGGAGAAGTTTTAGCATATTGATTACATAAATTTAATATAAAATATAAACTGGACTGTGTGAGTGTTTCTTGAACTTCAGTGTTTCAACTGAGACTACTTGGCATTCAAGATAGTGTATAAGTGTTGTATTATTAGATGCAAAGTGCCATTGGCTAGATTTATTAAAGGCATTATTACCTTCCATTACTTCTTATTTCTGAGGAGCTTATCGAAATGTCACAGTATTATAGTCCAAGAAGAAAAACTGACATACAGACCTAAAGGCAGTGTGTGTGTGTGTGTGTGTGTGTGTGTGTGTGTGCGTGTGTGTGCACGCACGCCTGTATGAGAAAGAGAGAGAGGGTAGGGGAGAGGAATCTACAGGTGTCAAATTATGATTGAAGAATCTTCAAGTATCTGTAATTTTTATATTGGAAAAGTGGAGAAAGCTCATTCTTAATATAAATAAAATGAATCAATATTTGAAAAAGCATATGAAGTGTAGGGTCATAGTACAGTCTTATTATAAATATTAAGAATAAATGCTAAAGAATTCATATTATAGAGTTAAAATTATATTGAAATAAAATAACTGAGTTGAAGTTATGTGACAGGCAAAACAGTAAAGAAGAAAAAAACAATGCAAAAAAATTGAAGTGAAAAGCCTGCTATAAGAAACTTGGAATACCTAAGACATAATCCATATATCAAATGATGTCCAAGAAGAACAGAGGAGAGGCCCCTGGTTCTGGAAAGGCTCAGTGCAGCAGTATAGGGCAATATCAGAACAGGGAAGTAGGAAGGAGTGGATGGGGTATAGGGGGAGGGAAGAGAGCTTATCAGACTTTTGGGGAGTGGGGAGCCAGGAAAGGGGAAATCATTTGAAATGTAAATAAAAAATATATCGAATAAAAAAAAACTATAAGAAACAAGCCTTACTGAGACATGTAGCCTGACATACAGGGGAAGGCTGTTAGCTCTGCTCTGAACTTCTAAGATCTCTGTTTATGGCTCTTCATTAACTTGGCATTTCAGAATCCTGGCTACACTCAGAATCTTCAGGGTTCAAAAACAAACAGTGCCCATAAAATGTTAAAATTTAAATAATATATATTGATAATTTTTAAAGACACCCAGTTAAGTCCAATGCAGTCTTAAAAACCAAAGCCTTTAGATATTTCTTAGCTAAAATTAATTTTCCAGCTACACAAAACATGTTTATCCTCAGAAATTTCATAATGTGTAAGTTTACACTAAAACAGAATAGTAATATAGAATCCTGAAACACCTTTATGATCCTAAACTTTATAGGTAACAAATGTCTAGGCATGTCTCACCTCATTTTATATGTGTGTGTGTATACACATATACATACATGAATATGTATGTATATTTTGTATATATACATATGTATATGTATATATCCTCCTTATTTTAATTTATTTCAATCATATTCCACAGAAAAACAATAAATCAAGCAGTTTACCTTCATTCTTAAAATATTACATCTTATTTCCCTCTATATACAGATAATACCCTAGTTAATAATTAACCCTGTAAAATGTTTTTGTAACTTCCATTTTAAGGAGTGAATATATTTCATAAGTCATTTACTAAGGCAAATACTTGATGAAGTCTTAATTCAAGCTCAGATACATAAGATTATACAGTTATATCCATCCCATGGGTGGTTTCATTACCCTACCGACATATGGTCTAAAATTTTCAAATTCCTTTAGTCTTCAATCAGAAATCTTTCAGAAGCTTTTCTTAAGAATTAATTACATATGTCACTAGTATTTTATTTTGTCACAGTACAAATATGTGTTGTAGTATACACATACTTGAAAGTGAAGGTGTATATGTATTTGATCTCTTTGCATAAGCCCAGACCAATACATTGGGAATCTTCCTATACCATTTTATTGCCTTGAGACAGTGTTTCTCACTGATCTGGATGCCCATGACCCTAGCAAGCTTTTATGATCCTCCTGTCTTCTCCCACTAATATTATAGTTACAAGAACAAGCAACTATGTCTACTTTTACATGTATGCTGTATATTTAAGCTTCTCAGGCTCCATTGCAAGTAATTATTTGACTAAGTCAAGTCATCCCTCAGCCTACATGCACAATATATTTAGGTGTGTGTGATCATGAAATGGGTTCTCAAGTGTTTCAGTTGATTAAAATACACTTTGAAAATATTCTTTATTTTATTGTAAATGCAATGGACTGCTTACCTTGTTCTAGAAAATATGAAAATGTTCAGTTTAAAATTACTTTGAGCTATGTTTTAAATTGTAATCCTGACCTTTAGTAAGTGTTAAACAGGTTTGTTCAAAATTTAATGAGGATGAGCTTTTATATCATAGTCAATTTAATTCTGAATATTGCAAAGGATTCAACAATTTTAGTATAAGAGCAGAATTCGTTACATATGTATGGCTTATGACTAGCTTGGCTTAAATTTGCACATCTATGGAGTCTAAAATTTAATCAAGACTGTGTCTATTTTTTAAGTACTGTAAAAAATTAATCTCAAAGGTTTGAAGCTGTTTTTTTTCCTCAGCTCCTTTTCTTGATGATGGGCTGTACTATACAAGAATGTCTGTAACACTGGGTAATTGGATGAGGCTTCGGGACTGCCTCTAAGCAAAGCTCAAGGGGCCTTGGCTATTGCCCATCTTAACATGTCTCTTAAGGCCATGAAACTCAGCTGCAGGATTTCTTCTTATGTATCATTACTATTGCAGGTGCAGTGTGAATCTAAATTGGACTCAGAGTTCAGTTCCCATCTATGCTGAATGCTGTTTTCTTCAGCAAATGTTTAATTCAGTGCTGGAATTTATCTATAGTCATCAGTAAACTGCAGTCACTGTCAGGTGTTGATTCATTAATTATTCATCAGAATACTAATTGTAGTAGTTTCCTTTTACATTATTTTTTAAGGTATATATACAAAGGCATAATGCATGTAAAAGTACATGGATCTGATCAATTGATGTGGACTTGTGCATGCAAGGCATATACATCATATACAGATTCACATACATATACATAAAAAACATTATTTACACATACACAAACACATATGAATATACATATCCATACTCACAGCTCCTTTCCAGGTAGTGACTGCTATGTGGGGAAGATTCTGATCAAGTTCTGCAACTGTGGGATCACATTGAGCATACATGTTATATAAGACAACAATTATCAAAACTCCCCATGAGACCAAAATAACAATAACAACAACAAAACAAAACAAAACGGTGGCCATCCTACATGAATATCAGTATTTTTATTCTGATACACAATTTTATTTTTTTTAGTCTCCTGGCTGGGGTTTATTTTCAGTTGTGATAACTGCATCTTACATATTTGAAAGGAGCAAGGCATATGCAATTTATATGGGAAAACAATGTGTTAATGAAGAAAAGCATGTCAGTTGAATTGGTTTAGGTGTAATATTTGTTTCCATTCTGGACCGTATCTTCAAAAATGATTTCCAAACCAGTAGAATCAACACACAGGACACTTTCTGGAGTAGGGAATTGTGGTGCAATGCCAGGCACAGGCTTTCCCTCGAGGAATTCCCTAACCTCTGATGTTAAGGAATAGACACATCTTCTTTATTTTATTGCATTATGAATATTCTGAAAGTTTTTCTCATTCTCAGTATTGTTTCTACAAGTTTGGTATCTTTTATACTGGGGCTCCTTAGGACACATTTTCTGCTGGGTAATTCCCTTTTTTTTTCTTCTGATTCTTTCTGAGAATCAGGAAAAAAAATATTTAACTTGATATTAAATGAGTCTACTAATGACTTTAACTAAATTTATTCTTTATTATGAATACTTTTTGAAGAATTCTGAAGGAATGTATTTTAATTATTAGGTTCAGTGACAATAGAAGCAATAATGTTGCATTGCCAAACAGTATTTCTATATAATTAAATACAATTTTGATATAGATATTAATAAAATAAGTATACATATACCGTGCATTTTTTCTAATGATGTCATTAGTGTAAGAAAACATGATTCAGGACATTTTATTATTTGGGCTAGTGAGATTTCTTAGAGCAGGTTCTAGTCTTTTAGGTGACCCTTGTTCAATTCCCAGAAGCCACATCAAGCAGTTAACAACATTGAAGACTCCAGCTCCCGAGACTCTAATGCCCTCTGCTGGCCTCCATCTGCATTTACTCACCTTCCCACCCATAGGTGTGATTAAAATAACATATTAAAAAAAATAAAAATCAAATGCTTATTAGAGTTTGATTATTTTTTGAAACATATAGACAACATTTAAGCTTCTTAAAACAATCAATATTTCTTAAGTGCAAATGGTGCTCAATTGTGGTGTTGCTGGCCTAATATATACAAAGCCTAAATTTTAACCCCAGAACCACATTAAAAACAAGTCATGCATTGCACACCTGTAATACCAATGCTAGTGGAGTGGAGGCAGGAAGTTTATGAGTTCAAGAGATTTTTTTTGACTACATAGTGAGTTCAGAACCAGTTGGAGGCTATATCATGTTATCTATAAATATAGGATGATAATATTACAAAGATGAGGAGAAAAGGATGCCAAGATAACAAGGCATAGGACTAAATAAAACTAGAGTACACATGATAAATGGCCAGTTTCAATTATCACATTCAAGATTATTTACACTATTGGAAAGATTGAACTTGTGACTGTTTCTTTGGGACGAAACCACGTTTCCCTCTGTCACAGATGGATGCTCCACAGCTGTGGAAGTGGCTGACACGTAGTTGATGTATAAAAAGTAAAACTGAACACAGAATGAAGAGTGAATAGTCATTTGCAACTTGATCAAGCATGAGGATATTGACAGACAGCAGAAGCCTTCCCATAGGGGAATCAGCAAAGTGATCAAAGCTATACTGTGAGTATGCAGATATAGCAGCAAGATCACAGGGGGAAAAAAAAGAAACCAGAAAACCATGCTGAGACTTCTGTAACAAACAAAATCTTAAGAGGAGAACTGAGATCTAGGAGGAAAATGTGTTGTGTTTTCTGTCTTAAATCAACAAAACTAAACCATAATCAAAGCAAGCAGTACTTCTGCTTTTATTATAACAAAGTCTGGGTTTTTTTTTTCATTTAAAAAACATATCTATTGCATGCTGGTATGTAGATGATCGTATGCCTGTGTAACCTATTTTTTTATATGCTCATATTAGCTATCATAGTGCAAGAGCATATTGGGAACAGTGAGAGTATTACTGATTTTCCAGGAAGTATTATTGAAGTGAGTTAACAAAAATATTTATTAATTTATGAAGATAATTATATATGTGTACATGCATACATATTTATGTGGATATAGCAATATTTATTTTCAAGCCTATGGAATATATATTAAATATTATTACAACCATATATATATGTATGCATGTGCACATACATAATTATCTTTACATATATATATATATATGTTTTCAAACATACATGTGGTATAAAATAAAGTGGAGAAGTTTTAAAAATTTTAAAAATAGTGCTGGTATATAAAGAAAAAAAATATAAACTCCAGATAGGGGAATAAGACCTGAGGTCCACAAATGTGTGGAAAATTACACACACACACACACACACACACACACACACACACACACACACACACACACACTCACATATATATTCACACACACATACACATGCACATACATACATGAATTCATATGCTCCTAAATACAAGCACATGAATAGATGCAGACACATGCACAGAGACATGTACACATGTACATGTAAACACACACACAAGACACACATATGTGCATACAATCACATAGCACTTACTTTTTTGTTGTGGAATTTAAGGATACTGTTATTAGTTGCAATGTAATCTGATTACAGAATGGTGGAAGTAAGAATGTGATCCAAGGTTGCTGACCTACTTACCTTCAGTTCCTTCTGCAACATCTCCTCTGCATCTAATGATCTCAGGAGCCCAGGGAAGTGTGCATTTTCAGCATTCAGTGAAATTCACCGTGTTCTACTCACCTTACCTCAGTATGAGAAAATATGAGAGATATCAAGCAGTTATAATTTCTCTGTGACACATAATTTCTAATAGACAACTCTATATTAAATTAAAGGGGCAAAAGACGAATGGAGTCATAAAGTACTTGTCAGTTTATCTGTCCGTAGCCTGAATGTCTCCCAGGAGGGAAGATGTGCCTTTCATGTAATGTTCTCATTAATTGATTCTGTCACACCTCAGACCAAATATACAGAGAGAATCAAAGAATACAGTGTAATTTAATTACAAAAAATTCCATGCTGCAGAAATAGAAGTCAGAAGAAGTAAAAGAGAAGCAGGAAGTTCACCTTCCTGTTATGCTACTAACATCACAGAACATGAATTGCACTAGAAAATGAGCTAATTAGTATATGTGTCTAGCTTAAACTTAGCTCATATAATAGATTGTTCTATTATTACCTATCTACAACTGATAAGATTTGAACATAGAGCAGAAAATTAATTATTTTCCTTAAATCACACAATTGTTGTAAGAGAGGATTTGTTGAGACACTGAATCAGTGATGATAATTGCTTTAATTTCCTATCCTAAAACTTTGAATTTTAGTAGAAGATTATTTTAGAAAATAGGAAACATGGATTCATGAGAAAGGTTCTGAACACTATGCAAACAGTTGCTTCAAATAAGTTTTAATTCCACTGATAGAGCTAATAGCCAGTTAATTTAATATATAGAGACAACTAGTAGATTAAACTGGAAGCACATTGCTCCAAACTTCTGGAACACGGTCTGGAGTCTGTGAAATTTAGAGAAACATCTGTATTTACATGACTGTTCTTGTTTATAATTCAGAAATTTTTATAGTTGTATTTTAAGATTTAAATAAATACTTGAAGGTCAAGTATATAATACCTGAGTTGTGATATTAAGTGAGATATTAGTATCTTTGACAGTCACAGGATAAATACATATAAATTGAGGTTCCAAATAAAAGTCAGTAGAATGATGGCTATTGTTGCTTCTTTTTATTTTTCTCCTTCCTTGGAGCATTCCATGATAGTATTGTCCTGAGAAATAATTTGGCTACCCTCTCCCAAATACCACTGGTGTACTTCTATATTCTATGTAGAATATTATTAGATCAAACTATTTTTTAATTTTTTTAAGCAAATCACCCCAAATAAGTATATTTTTCCTCCACATAGTTAAAGATTGACTGGTAGTGTACAAGTATGAAAATATTTTACTTTTCCCCTGCATGCTTTCCTGCTCTTAACAAAGTAGGAATATTCTATCCACCATAAGGATGTTTTTCTCTCCTGGCATATGCCAGGTGCAATACATGCACCTTTTATTCAATTAGGCAGATGTGTGATATTAAAAGAGTGATTTTATAGACTTCCATTACAACCCTTATCTGCTACAGTGTTTTATAGAAGATCACAGAAGTACCTAGAGGGCAATGTCATGAATATGTCTAAAAATTGGTTGCTCAAATGAATATTTTACAGTAATTTTAATGGCTTTGCCTTGCTGTATTGAAATGCTATGCATACTTATTTGAGAATCCATTATCATTTTTACCTATGTTCTCTTTAATGAGAAAATTAGACATTCTCTTCTTGCACTGTCCCCAGAGGTGAGTCTTAAGGGCATCAAAGAATAGAGGAAAGTAGTGCATTGTGTATTCAGGACATGTGTCTGTTAATGAGCTGAATTCATGACATTTCAAATGAAAATGAAATTGATGAAATTTCATCATAGAATTAAAGCATTTCCATATGTTTAATTTGTAATCATCAATAGAAATCATTTATAAAGTGATCATTTTAAATATCTATCTTCCATAGTTACTACTCACCCAGATGGAATCATAGTAAACAGTTATTCAGAAAGTTCCAGATTTTCAGCAAGCCTGTACTGCACATCACTATGAAGTTACTAGGTTTCATTTGAAATAAAAGGAAGAAAGAAAACTAACAGTTGTCAAATGTTGGAGAATATCTACAGCCTGAATTACAGACAAATGTCTTATATTAAAACCTCCTAAAATCAAAGCTGAAGAGATGGGTCAACAGTTCAAGTCTAGGCTCACAACAACAATAACAACAATAACAAAATCCCTCTAATAACAATTGCCCCAGGACTCCACAAACATGGAGATGATGGAACTCTTTTCTATCCTAAGGTCTCCATTCAGAACTGTACCCCTTCATTTTGGGCTGGCTCTATGTTGCACATCTTTTTATTTATTATCAAAGTACACTTTAGATCTTCTAATAGTCATTTCAGCGATTCTTGAACAAGAAATCTTCACAACAATCTAATTCCTCTATGTGATCTCAAAAAAGAAGAGGAATGTGGTGCTGTTGTCTAGCTTATTGTGTGTCCCCACAATAAATTATTCCTTCATCTCTGCCTTAAAGTTATGTCAACAATAATGTCAATTTTGCTTAAAGTTTTAATAGTTGTTACTATTTACATATACTAAAATACATACAATATTATTTATAGATAACTTCATGTGTGCATGATATACTTGATTTTTCAAAAATGTTAAATGCTATTATGTCTCTTTTTATCAAAAAAAGGGATTCAAATCTAAATAAAGATTTACATTCTGAGAAGAGACTATATATCTCAGATGCTGGATTTCTTAAGCCCATATGGTAACTTTGTACAATTAAAATGTTTCTTCTGCTCAAGACACTTTAAAACATTAAGAAATTTTTATATTATTTTCAAAAGAAAGATACTTCACTGATATCTCAAAGGGCATTTTATTGTAATTGAAGTATCTATAGTGACCATTAATATAGTAAAGTCACTTTAATTTGTGTTCTCCTTTGTTCCTGTAGCAGAATCTGTGATGGGTGTGACAATATGTTCCATGCCTTTCTGTGAAGTGTGGTATACGTCATAATCGCCCATGCAGGATATATACCCTGGGAACATGACCTAGTGCTCCCTGCCTCATTTCTTCATCACAGCACATATTTACTTTACTTTCTATTCCTCTAGGATTAACCTACCTTCCCTCTGTTCCTAACTAGCTCCCAAACATACGGAGATAAAAAGGAATTTCAGAAAATGGAATGACAGAAAATATATGGAGCTGTAAATAGATGTTAATCTGCTCTCAGAATTATTTTTAAAACTTTAAATTCAGAAACTTTTCTTTTTTCAAAATGCATCACAGGAAAGGATGAAAGTTACAGAAAACCAAGCTTCATTTTCCCTTCAGCACTAGATGAACTGACAGAGAATACAATCTTTTGAAAGGCAGTGATTGAAGTCTCAGTTTTCATTGGTTGTATTTGCAAATGTTTCAGTTTGTCAGAGGCATGCTATTGAAATACAAAATATGTAAAAACATGTGTGTTATTATAAATGAAACCTGTTCAAACAAATCCTTTCTCCTCTTTGGCTGGAACAATTCCCCAGTATGAAAGTATTTGGGAAGTATCAGTTTTGTAGCATCATGCTTAGAAAAACTTTCTGTTGCCATCATTTTCTGGTTAACTCTACCCATCAAATGACAGACACTTCCAGGGCGTATCACCAAGTGTATATGTTTTCATTTCCCATCCTCAACAGAGGCAAAGATAGCATTCTGAATGCAGATCTATCAACCCAAACTGTAAACTATAGGATATATACCATCCTACATTTGGACTGTGAATTCTTTTGATGGAAGCATTGGCTCCTGTGTGCAACCTCTCAGACGACAGTTATACTAGGTTCCTGTTTGCAAGCATAACACAGTATCATTAATAGTGTCAACGATTGCTTCTTTGCCATGGGATGGGTCCAATTTGGGGCAGTCATTAGCTGACAATTCATTCAGTATCTGCCCTATTTTTGTCCCTCCACATCTTGTAGGCAGGACATATTTTGGGTCAAAAGCTTTGTTGGTAGGTGAGCTCTGGAAGTCTTACAGAAGAGATGGAAGAAAGATTGAGGTACCTGAAGAGAAAAGGGACTCCCCAGATAGACCAACAGAGTCAACTAGCTTGGACGATTAAGGGGTTCAAGAGACTGAATCACCAACCAAAGAGTGAGCTAGACCTAGGCTTCCTGCACTTTATGTATTAGAGGAGTGTCTTGGTCTTCAGGAGAGTCCCCCAACAACTAGACCAGGGGTTGTCCCTGGGCCTGGTGCCTGCCCCTAAATGGACCACCTTGTCTGGTCTCTGAGGATGAAACTAGTTCTGCAGTGATTTGATGAGTGTGGTTGCGGCTGTGGGAGCGTTTGGTTGTTGTTGCTGGTAGTGGTAGTACCATTGACACTTATAGAGGATGTTCCCTTTTTGAGATAGGAAGTTGGAATGTGGGGAAGGACTTGCTTGAGAGTCCTGGGAAGAGAAGAAGCGATGGTATTAGATTTTATGGTATTAGATTTTAAAGTGAATAAATAAATAAATAAATTTATAAAAATCACTATTTCTTAAGCCAGATCTTGAGATATTATTCAATTAAGGCTCCTTCCTTTCAGATAGCTCTAGTATGAGTGTCAAGTTGACATAAGACTAGCCAGCATATTCTGTTATCTTAATAAAGTATGTCAGCATGAGAATACTGGTGATGTTTAAGCCTTTAAAGTACATTAGTATTTCCCATCATGTCTGCTATGGAAGAATTCAGCATGGACCACTTGGACTTCCTCATAAACTAGATTCCACATTTCTGTTAAGTTGGTGTTCTTTGTATAATGCCAACTTCCATATCTCAATCAAATCACTAACAAACTTTGTAATGGACAGGCACCTTGAAAATATAATGCTGTGCATTTAAAATTCACGGGAGAACATTTCTCCTAAGACATTTTTTCTACCACTTCCTATTTACTAACTAACAGCCTCAGTCAAATAAAGGTTAGTTCTCATCTGTATTTTCCCCCCTAACCATGTATATACCTATAACATCTACACCTCATAGAATTTGTGATGTGAAAAGTCTCAATTACTATCATGATGCTTAACCAGTTTTCCTGTATGACCTGTTTTTGCAATAACATTGTTTTATTTACTCAATTAATATTTAAAATTTAATATGCCCTGTGGAGTGGTGATATTAAATCATCATGTCTCAGTAAAGTGATGAACCAAAGAAGGGCCTGCACATATCGATATATTGCCCAGAAGGACATTCTTGAGCTTTCATGCATGTCAGAAGTCCCCGGTACGTTACTGATCCAGTGAGTACACTGAGGCAGAGATGTCTGTCTCTGAACATCAGAATCAAAAATTAAAAGAAAACATCTGCACACAGATTGTGCCAATTATCATAGCAATTCTAGGAAAAGACAGTGTTTCCTTCGGGCTTGTTCATCAAACCTTCCTGAGTGTGTTTGACAGTGACATCAGGCACTTTTCATTTCTACTGAATTGAAACAGAGGAGCGACAGAAACATTTCCACTGAATGCTCCATGTGAGAATGATGCTTATTAGAAGCTAAGCAAGAGAGACTTCAGAGGATTCACACGAGGCGCCTTATTCCCTCAGTTCTCTTAAGCATGTACTAGAATTTTAAACAGTGAAATACTTCTGCTCCCAGAGAAATGTTAGGTTGAATAGCAGTTTACATAATTTACTGACTCTTAAAAACAGGATCTCTCAGAGAAACAGGAAGCAAACCATTACTTATGCGAGTTCAAATACTCAGAGGATTTATGAAGCAGAAAGCAAGAGCTGCCATGTGAAATAATATGTCTTTCAGAATTCACAGAAAAGCAACGCAGTACTATCGGCTGGAAAAAAAGTTGTTAAATGAGTAAGAAAATGGAAGGTATTTGAAAAAATATGATACAGAAACATTAAGTTATTCTGTGACAAATGAAAACATATCTATACCAAAAAAATGTTCATAAATGTTCCCAGATGCACAATTTACAACAGGAAAGAAAAGGTATGAAAAATCCTTTCAACAAATTAGTAAAAGAATTAGATGTTATACCCATAAAGTGGGATAGCTTTAGAGGAAGCCAGTCATAGGGAATATTGCATAGGGACACTTATCTATGAGAAATGTAGAGAACAGACAAACTCTGACAGAGACTGAACTAAGAGTTTTCTTTTATAACGAGCTGCAGGGGGATGATCAGTGATGGTAAATGACATATAAATTTTCTTTGGGAATATGGAAACAATGTAAAATTGATTGTGATTATTGCACAAAACATTGAATGCAATAAAACTTTGGGTCTTCTGCCTTAAATGGATGGATGTTTTTGCATGTGCATTAAACCACAATGTATCAAGCTTTATCTAGAAAATAGGCTTGAAGAATTCACACACTGAAAACAAAACCAAACTAAAACTACTGAATTAATGAGTTCTGAGTAGCAATTACTCACTTTGAAAAACTCAGATGGGAATGTGGGATTTGTCTTCGTTTATTTTATGAACCACTCTGTTCACAGAAACATTATCTTCCCAAGAAGAATCAGTGGCTTACAGGAAGTTGCTCTTTATATTTTAATGATTGAAAATTTCATGAAATGTACTTTTGGATATATTTAGTATTCAATAACATCCATAAGAATTCAAAAAAGGTAACATAAAATTGTACTGCCCACAAACATGATTGCTATTCTTAAACTTATCTTTTATTTGAGGGAACACCCTCATAGAAGCATGGGATATGGGATTTCTAGGGGGGTGCGGCGGGACAGGGAATAACATTTGAAATGTAAATAAAGAAACAAACCAATAAAAGAAAAAATAGTACACATCTATAATTTTTTTAATATAGGTCTAGAATTCTTGGCTTAATACTGTTACAGTTTGTTTTCTTTTAAAAAATTAGATCAAAGATTTGATTAAATTTAGTAATATTTTGCAATATAAATTTCATGCAAGTTTTTATAAGATCTAAGGTAGCTTACATTCTAGGTGTCCCTTTAAAAGAATGCATTTAAGATGTACTCATTATACACAAAATATAACATTTTACACTAAGAAAACTTTCAATGTAGATTTAATTCTCATTACTGTACTTGAAATGCTTCCCAGTGAACAGAAGATCAAATAGCATGTTGGTATGGAGGGTAGGTTTTTATTTTGGTTATGTGTAGCAGTTCTGCATTTTTACATCTTATTCAAATTAGATTTTCTCTGTATCTGCTTACAACCGTCTCTGACATATAAAAATTGCTTTGCAAAAAATTATAGGCAGCAAAAATATCTACTACAGGGCTCATTTACTTTGCTTTCAAACTCTTTAAAATACAATTTTGAAATTGTGTTTCCTTGACTTGAGCCCATTGCCCTGGAATACATTTTCTGCCACATCCTATTTTTATTCATCTGATGCAAGGTGAAAACTGTGTAGGAAAAAGAAATATATTTTCAAGTTGAAAAGAGTCTGTGCAATCACTCTTTAAAATGCAGCTAAATACTTGGTGAAAGGAAGAATAAAAATTTGAAATTTTTACATGTAATTGTAAAATTATCCATGTTTTATGTCTCTAAGTCATTCCCATTTTAAACAAAATATTCATGCACATATAAAACATTCATTCACCTACAGGAAAAATACCAACTGATACACATAACAAATTCTCACTCACACACATATGATTAGGTACCCAACTCACATAAAGAATAGCTGTTTAAAACCAAAACCATGTAATTCATACTTGATGTTTTCCTATGTTACCAACCACATTTACTACAAGGATCTTCCACTCCATGCAACTGTTTTCTTGTTGTTCACTGCAATTTCTGTTTTATATAAATGATAGATTTAATGTCCCTGAACTCAACATAAATTAATAAATATCAAATCTTTTGTTGTTGCATAGATTCTTTTTAATATTTAAATTTCTCAAAACATACTTAGTTTTGTGTTTCAGATAGTTGTTGCAGACTTGTAAATATATTTGTAAAACTCAGCCTGAGGCCAATTGGTGGGTGGTGTTTTAGAAGTCTCAGGAAGATATCTCATTCAGGTGATTGCACATCTTGGGCTTTCTACAAGATAGGACTCTGAAATCGGTATGTGGATAAATAATGCTGAAATTGCATTGCTTAATTCTACACAGTTAATAGTCTTATAAGCAGGAAAGAAATTATTTAGGGAAGATCAAGATACTCTCCTTGGAATTAGGACTTTTCATCTTGAAAGGGGTTGAGTAATGACAACTACAACCCTTCAAGGCAGGAGGAATATATTTACTGGCTCAGACAAGTCCAAATATTCACATACACTTGACACTGTAGACTTCTTGACTAAACTATTATTTGAACAGTTCCTACTTTCCCAAGGGCATTTAGATGAGTACCTATGTGACTTGGGTATAGCACCTGCCAACGTGGAAGGAGTACTTGCCTTTTAAGTAGATAGACAGGATGTTCAAGAATTGTTATTTTAAATTTAAGATCATTATTTTTTTCTTTTGAAAAAATTATTTAATTATTATCAATTTTCAATTATATCATTGATATAAATTATTATTAATTATTATTCTTTAATCTTTTTTAAAGTCCAGTCATTATCTTCCTCTCAGTCTGCCCTCTGACTGTTCCTCATTCCACACCTCCTCTGCCAACTCCAAGAGGATGTCCCCTCCCCACCAGACCTCCCAGTTCATGTACCCTCACGTCTCTTGAGGGTTAGGAGCTTCTTCTCTCACTGAGGCCAGACCAGGCAGTCCTCTGTTGTATATGTGTTGGCGGCCTAATATCAGATGGCGGATGCTGCCTGGTTAATGACCTCAGTGTCTGAGACATCTCAGGGGTCCAGGTTAGTACACACTGCTGGTCTTCCTATGTGGTCTCCCTCCTTCTCATCTTCTTGTAGCCTTTCCCTAATTCAACCACTGCAGTCCCCAGCTTCTGCCCATTGGTTGGGTGTAAGTATCTGTATCTTACTCTTTTAGCTGCTTGTTTGGGCTCTTGGAGGGCAGCCATTCAGCACACCATAACATCAGTAATAGGGTCAGATCTTGGGGCCAAGGATCTAAATTTGGGACTGTCCCTGGACTTCCTCTCCCTCAGTCTCTTCTCCCTTTTCGTCCCTGCAGTTCTTTGAGACAGGAACAATTCTGAGTCAGAATTTTTGACTGTGGGATGGCAATCCCATCCCTCCACTTGATTCCCTGTCTTTCTACAGGAGATGGACTCTACAAGGTCCCTCTCCCCACTGTTGGGCACTTCATATAAGGTCCCTCCCTCTGAATCGTAAGCATCTCTCACATCCCAGGTCTCTGGTACATACTAGAGGGTCTCCCCACTTCCTACCTCCAAGACGTTGCCTGCTTCCATTCCTTCTGCTGGCCCTCGGGGCTTCAGTCCTGTTTACCATCCCCTTAATACCTATTCATGTTCCACTTTTTCTCTTCCTTTCCAGTCTCCCATCGAGGTCGCTCCCACTCCTTCCTTTTCCCTCCACAATTGCTTTCTTCTCTCTCCCAAGAGGGATTGAGGCATCCTCACTTGGGCCCTTTGGCTTGTTAAGCTTTTTTGAGTTCTGCGGCTTGTATCTACACAATTCTGTAATTTTCTGACTAAGGCCTACTTATTAGCAAGTACATAGCACACATACCTGTTTAGGTCTGTGTTACTTTGCTCAGTATGATATTTTCCAGCTCCATTCATTTACATCCAAAACTCATGATGTCCTCATTCTTAATAGCTGAGTAGTGTTCCATTGTGTAAATGAACCATATTTTCTGCATCCATTCTTTCATTTTGGCACATCTTGCTGTCACAATGGTTGTCACTATGAACTTAGTGAAACATGTTCTCCTATGGTTTGATGAGGCATCTTTTGGGTATAGGCCCAGGAATGGTATAACTGGGTCTTCTGGTAGATCTATTTCTAATCTTCTGAGGAACCTCCAGATTGATTTCCATAGTGTAAAATCCCCAAAACAATGGAGGAGTCTTGCTCTTTCTCTAATTTCCTTGAAACCTGAGTTTGTATCTTATCCATTCAGATTGGTATTAGGTGGAATTTCAGTATTGTTTTGATCTGTGTTTCGCTGATAACTAAGGACTTTGAAGACTTCTTTAAGTGCTTCTCAGTCATTTGAGATTCCTCTGTTGTGAATTTTCTCTTTAGTTTATACCTCATATTTTGATTTGGTTGTTTAGTTTTTTGGTGGTTATATTCTTGAGTTCTTTTATATATTGGATATTATCCCTCTATCAGATGTGGGGTTAGTGAAGATATTTTTCCAATGTGTAGGTTGCCAATTTGTCCTATTAACAGTGTCCTTTGCCTTTCAGAAGCTTTTCAGTTTCATGAGGTCCCATTTATCAATTCTTAATCTTACAGGATGAGATACTGGAGTTTTGTTTAGAAAATTCCCCTCTGTGCCAATGGGTTTGAGGCTCTTTCCCTCTCTACTCCACTAGATTCAGTGTACCTGTTTTTATGTCGAAGTCTTTGATCC
This sequence comes from Apodemus sylvaticus, assembly GCF_947179515.1. Taxonomy (NCBI): domain Eukaryota; kingdom Metazoa; phylum Chordata; class Mammalia; order Rodentia; family Muridae; genus Apodemus; species Apodemus sylvaticus. Next base: position 90,390,056 of record NC_067474.1, on the reverse strand, counting down.
CATTGGGCTTGTGCTTTATGCAATGTGACAAATGTGGATCTATTTTTATTTAATACTCACAGACTGCCAATTAGACCAGTACCATTTATTGAAGATGTTTTCTTTTTTTTTTCAATGAATATTTTTGGCTCTTTTGTCAAAGATCAAGTGTTTATAAGTGTGTATTTTTATTTTGGGGACTTCAATTGTGCTCCATTGTTCAACTTGTCTTTGTATCAATACCATCCAGTTTTTATTACACTTGCTCTGTAATATAGCTTGAGGTGAGGGATGGTGATTCCCACAGAAGTTCTTTTATTGTTAAGTATTTTTCACTATTCTGGGTTTTTGTTTTCCAAATGAATTTGAGTCTTGCTATTGCCATATCTTTCAAGAATTATATTGAGATTTTAATGGAAATTGTGTTGAATCTGTAGATTGCTTTTGGTAAGATAGCCACTTTTACTATGTTAATTCTACCAATCCATGAGCTTGGGATATCTCTCCATTTTCTGAGGGCTGCTTCAATTGCTTTCTCAAGAGTCTTGAAGTTCTTGTCATGCAGATCTTTCACTTGTTTGGTTAGAGTTACCCCAAGATAATTTATATTATTTGATATATATTGTGAAGGGTAATGTTTCCCTAATTTCTTTCTTAGCTCATTTGTATAAAGTAGGGCTCCTGATTTAATTGAGTTAATTTTAAATCCAAGCACTTTGCTGAAGTTGTATCAGCTGTATATTTCTGGTAGAATTTGGGGGATGCTTCTGTATATTAGCAAATCATCTGAAAATAGTGACACCTTGACTTCTTCTTTACAAATTTGTATCTCCTTCATCTCCTTTTGTTGTCTTATTGCTCTGGCTAAATTGTCTGAAGGAATTTTGTGTCAAAGAGATAGCCACAACTTCACAAGCATTGGTTGTGACAATGGGAGGTACTACTCACAATCAAAGCACAGAAACCCAAGTGTTGTAATTCTTGCCTTTATTCTTTGAATTTCTTTTAGCCCATATTTTATCGAAGTAACTTAACTACAGTGGATTTGAGGATCTAAAATTAGCCTTTAGTACACACCAATTCTTTGCCTGTGTTAAAGTTTTCTCTTATTTCCAGTTACCCTTTTCACATCCACTCTTTACTAAGCATGCTGTCTGCTCCACTGTGTACTTCCAGCTCTTCACATCTTGCCTTCACTCTCCACACCCTTGAGTTTACCAGTTCTTGACCACACTTAAATATTTCATTTAATTAATAGCAGTATGTTTAAATATATTCTGCATATTAAAGATGATATTATTTGGATCAAAATTATCCTTATTTAAATTATATTGACACACAAGTCTTTTATATTAACCACGGTCTTTAATATTCTCTTCATTATGTGATTTACTTTTTTTTTTATTATACACAAACATTTGTAAGTACCTCTTCTTATGAATAATCAAATTTGGTGCTTTGCATTTAATAATGGTCATCGAAACATAATTAGATACTTACAAATATCCTGATTATTTAAGAGGTAAGTTGTAATATTTACCATTTTCAAATATGATTTTTCACATATGTGCATTTGGTGATAGTAATGCATGTGGCAAAGCAGGTTTTCTTATATTAGGGAAAGTAATCAAAGCATGCATTGTGGAGTCTTGGTATCTTCCTTGATCACTTTCTGAGTTATTCATCAAGACACAGCTACTCAGTTGAACCCAGAACTCACTGATTGGACTAGTCTGGCTAGTCATTATTTTTCTCTGGATCCCTTGTATCTGCCTAACAAGTTGTCATATTGTGTGTTAACTAGGATACCTGCTCATTGTATGAACAGGTGCTGTGGATTGGAAACCTGAACTTTATTATCCGGCAGGAAACACTGAATAATTGGATCTCTTAAATAGCCCAGCAATTGGGCCATGTAAAGAAAAAATGAGGTTTTGTTTTAGTTTTTGACATTTATACATGTGTAAGAGAGCACAGGCATGCATCACAGTTAATTTCTTAGGACCAGGGATATGATCCTGTATAAAGCAACAATCATCTTCTGATAAATATGGTTGTTACAGGATAAAGTTGCAAAACCCACTTGTCCTTCAAAATTAATGTATAAAACATCACACATTTATTATAATGGTTCATTATAATAATCAGGAATGATTATAGCTAAAGATGACATAGCATATTTGTGACCCACTGTAATTGATTTTAATGCCAATTTAATATACAATGGAACATTTAATGGTAGACCTGATTTCCAAACTTTTATCACTGGCTTAAAACAAGTGTTGGCAGACTATTGTTCATAGACCAAACTCAGATATTGCCTGTTCCTTCTTTGTGCTGTCTGTTCTATAAGTAAATTTCCCAGGACAGATAACTCCCGAGTTATAATTGACTGTTCTTATCTGTGTGCTACAGTGACAGACCTGATGAATAATAACAGAAACCCTATGATCTACAAAGTCTCAAGTATATACCATCACCTCCTTATAGAAAAAGACAGTTTCTGAATCATAGCTTAAACTGGAAATCACTCCTTAGCTACAGTTGTGGCAACATCAAGTGTCAAGTTTAGCTAGGCAACATTTTAGGATGTTTTCCTGAACCTATACAGGTGACTCCACCTGACAGCAAACATGCTAGAGTTTGATAGATACAGATTATCAAGTATTGAAGGGGTTGTGGTATGTGTTTTCTGGAAGTTCCTCTGGGCATATTCATTGAGTTGCTGTTGTAGAATTCCAAGACACATGTGAAAAGATAATTTCCAGTGAGCAGTATTTCTGCAATGTCTGTTTATACTGTATGATTTTTTATTGTTCCATTGGTCAAGCAAGGTCACAGCAAGACCAGGCATCAGTTCCCAACACATTTATACAGATGCTTAGTAGACATATAGACTCATGAACAAAATGAGGTTTTATTGCTGCATAAAACCTTCGACTATTTCCTATTTTTAAGGATGTGAGAAAAATAGGTCCAGGAAAATGATTACTTTTCCATGCTTTACAGTTTGCACAGGACTAGCATGACTGAGACTCTTCTAACTTCCAATGGCAATACATCCTTCACTTTCTTCTTTTAAGTGTACTTCATCTTCCATAGATGAATGAATACTCAAACAGTTCAGTGGGTGATACCCTCAACTTGCATCTCTGTTTTCAGTTTTCATCTTCACTTCACGACTTAAGTAATTTCAAGTAAGTGACTGAAACCTTCTTGACATGCGTCTATCCAGTCACACATGAAGGATAAATTACCTCTTAGGTATGTCTTATGAGTAAGATGAAGTCTCTAGGTTGTTACCATAGACCAAGTATGTAGAGGCTCTCAGGAAAGTAAGATGCACTCAGTGTTTAAAGTCTCATGCTCAATGTCTGTATACCTTCTTTTATTAAATGCATGCTTATTCACTAAATTCTTCCCTAGTTAGAGCAAGATGCAAAATAATTTGATTTTTATTTTCAGTATCTTATGCCATAGTTTTTTTCAAATTATTTTATTTCTCACTAGATTATAGATTTCTGTTAGATGCTTGAGTATTATATGAAAGGCATCACGTCTATAATGCCATGGTGATATATTGAAACCTTTGAATAACCTTTCAACTTTATTGTGCATATTTTCTAGAGAGAACATTACTTATTGAATATATGGATTCTTCAGAGATGTATACTTATCACTAAAATGTCAAGATCAGCCAGTTAAGTAACTGGGTTCTAGAAGGTTCATCCTTTTTAGTCCTTGTGTATCCCAAAACCTCCATCTAATTAAAGCTTAACGTAGAGTTTTACTTTTACTATGTAATTACAACTAGTAATATTTTATGGAAAACTGCATATTTGATTGGGGCTAACTAACTAACTCTCTCTATATATATTTATACATATATTTATATGCAAAATGTTTTTTGTATTTATTGAGTAATAATTTTCTGAATATCTATATTATTTCATTTTTGGAAAGTTAAATTGCATTTTTTCATATTTAAGAAATTATTTGATGTATATGCTAATTCTAATACTGCACCCCAGTAATTCATCTACTGATGCCACTGGACATAGAAGCAATGGTCACCCCAATGATAGATGTCACTCTCTGAGATGTGTTTGCTATTGTCTACATATCAGAAAATGGGTGTTATATAAATATGGAGTTTCCTTTAAAAATATGTCTTACGTTTTCAAGATACATTTAATTTGAGCTCTTTGAAAACCTCTTTAAAGCTATTTTTATTTTAATAGCAGAGGCTGTACATTGTTTAGTTAAATGACCATATAGTTGTTCTAAGTAATGTTCCCATAAATGCCTAAGGATTAAAAAGAACCTCAAACGATCAAAGTTAAAATTTTACTTTCTTTTCTAAATTTCTGCCACAGGGCCAGGCCAGGCTTTTAGTCCAGATGTGTAATCATGGGTAAGATAGGACCACACACAAAAGATGCTTCCTGCTTTAAAGCATAAGCTCCTTCTTTTTAATTATTTTACCAGGGGCTTAAATGATTTATTTCCTTTGTGCCATATGGAAATCTGGAAGCAACATACTATAATAATGTTCCAGGTAAATCCTGCCTTGTTTCAGAGACATAGATAGCTTTAGTAGTCACAGTTTTAGGAACTAGGTTATTTAAATTCAATCCACACTGTCATATACGAGAGACAATGCAAGATCCTTACAATGAGTAACATTCTCAAATCCCTTTCCCATCCTACCTCTGTTGCAGCAGTGTCTTGCTAGGTTGCACAGGCAGGTCTTAAACATACTTTCAGTCAACATTCTTCATCGTCCTGTGTGGCTAAAATCAAGTATGTGTAGCCACAGATACAGGAAGAATCCAATTTTATTTAAGAAACTATTGATATGTGTATGTGTTGTACATATATATGATAATCCATTTGCCTATAGTATATGTGTGTGCACTATGTATATATGCACATATACATCTCTCTGCCTCTCTAAGCTGAGATTACAACGACACAACACTATGCTTCACTTTTGTATATGATTTAGTTGGGTTAAACTCAAGTCCTTATACTTAGACAGAAAACATTTTACCAGACCACATATCTCAATGTTGGAGCTCCGAGTCCTATGGAAAGTAAAGCTTGCATAATAAGCCCCAATGATAATAATTGATGCAGGACTTTGGCTCACATAAGAAATTAAGACTACTATTTAAGGGAAAATGCATGGCTCAGGTGAAAAAAAAACATAGAATTTAACTTTGGAAGACTCTTTTAGAGTTACTTCATCAAAGTACTCTTCAGCTCTTGATGAAAATAAAACAACCTGTGATATGTGGTAAAACCTTATATAAAATTTTAGTGCTAGCTAGTGAAAAAAAAAACCCAATTGGGACAAGATTGCAGAGTCTGATAGAAGAGTTTAGTGGTCCTTGGTCTGAATAAAGCTCGATTTGGGTCCTGGTATTCCATTATTCTGGTGCTTGTCCTCATTCCAGATCTAGATTTTCTAGAAAAAATAAAAACAATTCTAGTAAGTTTGTCAATAGTTATGTTCATGATTACTTCATTAAATTGAATGTACTGTTGCACAGTTAAAATAGATTTTAGATGATTATATTTCTATCATGATTTTATCTTGATATTTTTTTATTTAAAAGATATATCATTAATATGAGACCTGTAGGCAACAAAGCACTTCTGGAAAATGTGACTAGATAGAGAAGATCACATGTGACATAAAGATATCCACTCAGGTCCCTTGAGCAAGGGAATAAAATTGAAATTCACTAATGTTCTTTATTTTTGAAGATTTACATGGGCTATATTTCTGATAAAATGAAGAAATATATAGAAAACACATTAAATTGATGATAGTCATGGAAAATTAAACAGATAAAATGGTAGGCATGAAAACATTTATAAATTAAGTGAAAGTGTATTCATAAACATTTTGTATAATATTAGAAATGTATTTGGAAACTAGAATAGAATTGAAGAAATATATAGAAAAATGTAAAAATTGAGGATTTTTATGGAAAATAATACCTTAAATTAGTTGACATAAATTACATTTCTAAATTAATTGAAAGATGAATCATAAATTTTTCAGACAAAATTGAAGATTTACATGGAAAATATTTCTGACAAATTGAAAAACTGCATAGAAAATAAGTGTTAAAATTGAAGATTGTCAAGGAAAATTATTTAGAAAATTATTCAATTTTATCAGTAATATTTTCCATGTAAATCTTCAATTCCATCAGAAAATAACCAAAAAATTAAAGAAAAGGAAAGAAAAGAAAAGAAAAGAAAAAAAGAAAAATTAAAGAAGGGCAAAAAAAACCTAATGTTACTGTGGTTTTGGTTATGTTGGTCAGTGTGACAGAAGGCTATACCAGAGGTTAGGTATGTGTGATCACACACTAATTTGTCATACCGGGATATGTGATGTCATACAATAGAACATATCTGGATGAATGGGATCATACAGTAGATTTCCATGCTGGAATTTAGGATGGTGAGAAAAGTGTCTGAGAAAGGGAGTTTATATTAACCAGGTTTATGTCAAAATAAAATAGTTGTCATTTGTAGAAATATGCTTAATAAAAAACTGGTGTAGATACAAACTTTTGCTAATTTGGTCAAAATTATTACATATTTCAAAAGGATTATAAAGAAAGGTTGTAAGTTCATAGGCACCATCATCTGGTAGTCCTAAGGACTGTTAAGTTATTTATATTATCCCAAAGCTGGATTGAGATAGGCCTAATATTGAGAACACACAAAAAACCCTATATAGAGGGTTGGTAACCTCTAAGGAATAATGGAAAGGAACAGTAGCATTTCAGGAAATGTCTCTTATTCAACATTAAGATTGCATTCAAGTAAATAATCAAGTTATGGCTGTATATTGGTAAACAATACAAAGAAAGTTAGTTGCCTTGATGGTAGAGATAATGAAAATAAGTTAAACACTGGTGATTTAAAGTGTAATTTTTCATCTTTTATTTGTAGCCATTGATTCTTCATCATATAGTAAACAGCAAATGATTAATTTAGCAAAAAGTGATAAACTGGAAGTGCACTTACTTATTTTAACTACTGTTATAATTCTTACCCACAGATTATTTTTCCATGGATGAGGTATGTCTTGCAATGAGGGATGAGAATGAAAGAGAAGGAAAACAGAGACAGAGACACAGAGCCAAAGACAGGCTCAGAGAAATGGAGAGAGCTCAAGAGAGATAACCTCTGAGGAAACTATCATGTTTTATTACATTTTATAAGCATCATGTACATTTGGCATAGAGGTGTATAAAAATAAGTGTCTGAAAAAACATGACTGCTCAGAGACCCTTCAATTTCACAATAGTGAAGAAAATCGTTTTTACGCTATTGTTGTTTTACTAGCATTAATAATGAAATTATACATGTAAAATCACCCAAATTGCTTACATAAATTACAGCCAGTTTCATGGAAATATAAACACATTAATAATAGCCAGAACTCTCTAATATTTCAGCAAAGCCATCCCCAGAAAGTCTATATCACTCCTCCTCCTCCTCCTCTTCTCCTTCTACTTTTCTTTTTTAATTAATTAATTATTTTTTTACACTCCATATTTTATTGATACCCCACCCCGTCCATCTTCCGACTGTTCCACATCACATACCTCCTCCCCACCCCCAACTCCATCTGGCCTCTATACATATCCAGGTCATTGGGAAGGAAGACAGGGGAATCTGGTTTATCATGTTTATCCTGGCAGATATTAACAGAAAGGAATGCTGATCTGTCTTCTAGTCACTTGATTCATATGTTCTTTCTCTCTGGCCCTTCAAGTAATTTGTTTTTGATATTTCCTATTACAAGCGTTTATGCATATCACCTTCTCTTCTATGAGTTTGCCCTGTGGACTTGCCTATGGAGTATTTTCTTGATTGGTGATTGATGTATGAGGTCCCAGTCCATTGGGAATGGTACCATTCCTGGGCAGGTACAGGCTGAGCCATTTGTATTTTGAAGCTTATATGTATATACATATATGTATGCAACAATTAATAAAATGTACCATGACTTTAAAAAAGGGCAAAGAAATTTATAAGATAATCTCCAAATGAATCCTAAAACAAAAGAATATACCTTTTTCTCAGCACCTCATGGTACCTTCTCCAAAATCGACCATATAATTGGTCACAAGACAGACCTCAACAAATATAAGAAGATCAAACTAATCCCATGCCTCCTATCAGATCACTATGGAGTAAAAGTAGTCTTCAATAACAACAAAAACAACAGAAAACCTACATATACGTGGAAACAGAACAATATTCTACTCAATGATACCTTGGTCAAGGAAGAAATAAAGAAAGAAATTAAAGACTTTTTAGAACACAATGAAAATGAAAACACAACATACCAAAATCTATGGGACACAATGAAAGCAGTGCTAAGAGGAAAACTCATAGCCCTGAGTGCCTCCAAAAAGAAAATGGAGAGAGCATACATTACCAGCTTAATGACACACCTGAAAGCCCTGGAACAAAAAGAAGCTATTTCACCCAGGAGGAGTAGAAGGCAGGAAATCATCAAACTCAGGGCTGAAATCAATCAAGTAGAAACAAAGAGAACCATACAAAAAAATCAACAAAACCAGGAGCTGGTTCTTTGAGAAAATCAACAAGATAGATAAACTCTTAGCCAGACTGACCAAAGGGCACAGAGAAAGTATCCAAATTAACAAACTTAGAAATGAAAAGGGAGATATAACAACGGAAACTGAGGAAATCCAAAAAATCATCAGATCCTACTACAAGAGACTATACTCAACACAACTGGAGAATCTGGAGGAAATGGACAATTTCCTTGACAGATACCAAATACCAAAATTAAATCAGGACCAACTAGACCATCTAAACAGTCCCATAATGCCTAAAGAAATAGGAGTCATAGAAAGTCTTCCAACCAAAAAAAGCACAGGACCAGATGGTTTCAGTGCAGAATTCTATCAGACCTTCAAAGAAGAGGAATTATTTTTTAAAAGGAAAGTAGCTGAATATGAGCACATGAGAAAACCATGTAGCAACATTCCTCCATGGTCTCTGCAATAAGCAGTAGTTCTTCCATGTCCTTTGCAATAAGCAGTGTTCTTCCATGATCTCTACAGTAAGCAGCTTTCCTCCATGGTCTCAGAGTGAGCACTGGTCCTCCATGGTATCACTACTGAGCACAGCTCCTCTGTGCTCTGGGCAGTAAACAGTATTTCTCCATTTTTTTCAGCATGAAGTGGCAGTCCTCCATGGTCTCAGCAGTAAGCAGCTTCCCTCCATGGTTTCTACTTCATTTTCTGCCTCCTGGTTTCTGCCTTGCTTAAATTCCTGCCTTGGTTTCACTTTAACTTAGAGTGTAAAATAGACATGTAAGCCAAATAAACTCTCTTCTGAAGTTGTTTTTGGTCAGTGTTTTATCAAATCAATAGAGAGGCAAGTTAGCCATGAACATATATGACCTATAACATTTTACCACTTAAATTGGTTTTCAATTAATTATGCAGTTAATCTTATCCTGCTTTGACTGTTTCATTGGATGATTTAGATTGGCCTGGCTTGGGTCACATGACTGTCTACCACCCAGCTCAGTCTGAATAGGGCATGAATACAGATACTGAAGTTAAGGGGTCTACACTTAGATCTCACAGCTATTCCAATAGAAAGGAACAGAAAGAGGAGGGGAGAGCTATCTATCATGCGACACTATGACAATGCTATGATTTCAGTACACAACTCAAATATTACTCAAAATACTTGTCTTTGTTACACATCAATCAGGTCTTTTTCTTCTCTCTATGATCTTTGTATGCAACAGAATATAATACATGCAATTTTCCTCCTGTGAGCTTGTCACTTAGCCTCTGTGCCTGGCAGTTTTTGCCTTGAAAGCTGCACAGGGTTTGCTTCTGGACCATTCTTAATGTGGAACCCCTCACTTGGACAGCTATTATCTCACCACTTAAAGATGTAGTTGAAGCCAGCAAAGTGACACATTAATTTCTGTCAAAAATAAGCAGATAATAAGAGACAGGAAGTTTTCCTTTAGTGCAGCTATTCTTGGTCTAGGCTACTGTATTTGTAACTTCTTCAGACATAAATTTATTATATGATCTAATAACATCCATTGAACCTTATTCAATAAATTAATAATAAGTTTGTATGCACAATAAGTTTCATATCTTTTTCCTAAGTCTTAGTAAACAGCTCTTCATCTTGGGAAGATTAATCTCAGCAATATTCATGTAAATACATGTGTCAAATGTAAAGAATGATTCTGTTTCTAGTATTTTTTTTTACACTCCATGTTTTATCTCCCCCCCCTCCACCCTCTAATTGTTTCACATCCCATACTTCTACCCACCCTCCTGTCTCCCCATGTGTGTCCCTACCCCCCACCCCACCTGACCTCTATATTCCCTGGGGCCTTCAGTCTCTTGAGGGTTATGCAAATCATATCTTAATGAACACAGACCAGGTAGTCCTCCACTGTATGTGTGCTGGGGGCCTCAGATCAGCTGGTATGTTATTGCATTTACAGATAAATAAATAAACATATAAATACAATAATCTGATACATTCATTTTTGTTTGCATGTACGTTTCTGGGGCTGAAGATATTCAATGACGAATCAGGAGGAGGTTCATTGTTCCCAAAAATTAATTCTTCCTTGTATGTCAACTATTGTTCAGATCATTCAGGTCTTGTTTAGGCATCCATGTTATTGAGATTTCATAGGTGTATCTTCCCTGTCACATCTAGTAGGTAAAATCTTGCACCAGATTTCCTGGTCCTCTAGATCTTACAATATAGCCACCCCACAATTTTGCAATGTTCCCTGGGTCTTAGGTACTGGAGTTGTGATGAGGTATCACATGTATCTGGCAAACCCATATTCATCTTCATAATTGTTTCCTTCTGGTTCAAAAAACCTTCTTTGATGAGGAATGAGATCTACAATAATCTATGGATATAAGGAAAAACATTATAATATAATTAAGAATTATATTGATTTAGGCTGAAATAGGTTATGTACTTGGTAATGTTGAGAATACCATGCATTATTTCTTTCATGTTATGTGAGACTTGAGGCACTTAGACCGCTATTGGTTACTACCAAGATATAAGAGACACTATTGCACCCACAGTAGTACATTGCCGTGCTGGTCATTGATGTGATTCAGACTTATTGCAGTTAATGGCGATGATGATTGCTCTCTGCTGTTAGCAGCTTGCATATCACATCCTAGTAATGTGAACGCCAGTCCTCAGAGAATAGGCTTGTGGTCAGATCCAGTTCAGAAACTCTAAGTTTTAAGTTCAAAATGCATATTTTCAGCAGTTGGATATATGAAGTGTATGTAATAAATGTTAATATGTGTTTGGACTTTCTGCTAAGTTATCAGAGAACAAAGCCCTTGTTCTTTGGACTGCCAGAAACAGCAATAGTCAATACTAGATAGTCACTTCCCAAGAAGAAGCTATCATTCATCCATAGCAAACTCATGTCCTTAGGACTATATGAAGAGGAGAAAAATGGTCTCAGTTTTTCTTCAGAAGGATATGTATAATTGTACATTTTGCTTCTTACAACTGGCAGTCAAAAATATTGTTGTCCTTGTAGAATCTTCTACTCTAATCATAGTGAAAATACTGGAAAATAATCAAAAGTCTTCCATCATACTGATTGTCACCAAGTAGAGAGTTCCTCTAAATAGAAAACTAATGGCCTGTATCATTTTTGAGCTTTATCAGTTGCCAACTGGTGGAGATGTTATACCACATGGAAATGGCCATTAGCCTGGAAATAATAAAAAATAGATAATGCTTTGGCTATTTGACAAACTGGAACAGTCACCAAGAATAATAAAAGAGCTTGCTCAAATATTAAACAAAGACATTTCATTACATAGTTCATGTTGTTGATCACCAGGGAAAAGGTTCAAAATACCACTGACCACATTTTGGCTATCAAACCTTATAGGTGTTTTATAAATTCTTTATATTTTAAATTAATTGTGTTTTATATTTAGTTACTTGTGCTTAAATGTGCACATAAATGATTTGCCAGCCTACAACAAGCATTTGTATGCATCAATAAGGGAGACATGTATGACATGAAATTGGGCTTTTTCAGTGGAGTGTATGAAGATTATATAAATTTTCTTCCATGTTTCTAAAACAGAGGCTTTCTTTGATATTAATTATAAATTGCAACTTTCTTTTCATCTCCAAAATAATGACATTTCTATGACTGCATAATCAGGGTTGATTTTTTTAAAGTTCTATTTTTTTCATTTCATATTCTTCTTTAAAAGTGAGAAAATATGTTGGGGTTTAGTGTTATCATTAAGCACTTTGCTTAATGTGTACAGCATCCTATTCTCAAAGCCTGTAATTGTAGAGGTCACTTTATCAAAAGGCAGAAGGGCAGGCGACATGGCACAATGACTATAGTGCTTGCTGATCGAGCATGATGACCTGAATTCAGATCCTTGTCATCCATGTAAAAAATTAGAACAAGCAGAATGTTCCCTCATGTGCTCAGACACATACATATCTCAGACACATAAGATCACTGGTTGGCCATTCCAGTTCATGTGGGCAGATCCAGGTTGACAGAGAGACCCTATCTCAAAGCCTAAGGTGGCACAGGACTCAGAAAGTTAGTTGATATCACCTTCTTGCCACTCATGTATGAATACAGATGAGCACATGCCTGTTTATTACACACAGAGAGACAGAGAAGATAAATAGATGAGTGGATAGACACAGAGACAGTCAGACAGACTGATAGACAGGGATGAGCTTTTGGCAAAATAGTATTATATTGTGCTGTAGAGTACCTTGGCTGACTTCCATGAAAAATGAATAACACCTTATTTTTTGTTAAGAAAAACACCAATTTAATTCTATGTAAAAATTACTGGGTTTACCTTTGGGAATATGTTACTCAATGAATTACCCTTCATTTATTTTCTTGTCAATATCATTAAAAAAGTAAGCTACTTGCTGAAAAACTTGACTTTTGTGAACTAAGGTTATTTAAGCAATTGCCATTTCTTGGATATTTTCATTTTTACCAATATATTATTGAGAAAGCTATTTTCCTTGGCTTTTAAATACAGAAATGAGTGGAACAACTTAATTTTAATTAGCATCTCAATTATTGAACTGCATGCATATGCAGACCAAGACTTCTCCCATCCTCAGCCACCACCTTACATGGCAAATATAAAGTCTACTTGCTAATTGAATTCTGGTCTCCCTTTGACCTTAGAGGGAGGAACACAATTTGAGGGGTAAGAAATGTCTCTCGTTCCTGTATTACCCATTTTACTCAAAAGGTTAAGTCCAGCTTTGCTCTGAGCAATATTATGCCAAGTGAAAGGAGAAAATTGTTCAACTCCTTTTCAGATCTCAGCATTTATAGATATATTCAGTCAAACAAATTCAGGAATATATTGTAACTAACCTCTTTCAGTGAAAATATAAGGAAAAGGAAACCTTGGTGGTCGTGGGTTTATTTCTTTTTCTTTTTCTTTTTTTTTTTTTTTTTTTTTTTTTTTTTTTTTTTTTTTTTTTTTGAGGCAGGGTTTCCCTGGCTATCCTGGAACTCACACTGTAGTCCAGGCTGGCCTAGAACTCTGAAATCCACCTGCCTCCCAAGTCCTGGGATTAAAGGCATGCTCCACCACTACCTGGCCGTGGTTTTTTAATTGTTTTTCTTTTTGCTTATTTTGGGTTTTTTTGTTTGTTTGTTAGCTTGATTTTTATTTTGTTTTTTATTTGTTTTCTGCTTGATTGGTTTTGTGGATTTTTTGTTTTGTTTCTTATTAAATTTCATTTATTTATTTGTTTGGCTGTGCAGTTGTCTTATTTTGGATTACTATTACTATAATAATACACCATGACTAAAACCAAGTAGGAGAGGAACAAGTTTATTTGACTTGAGCCTCCACACTGATGCTCTAACACTGAGGGAAGTTAGGACAAGAACTCAAACAGACCAGGGAACTGGAGGCAGAAGCTGATGTAGACCCACATCAGGGTACTGCATACTGTTTTGCTCTCATTTTCTTGTTCAGCCTGATTTCCTACAAAACCTAGAACTATCTGCCCAATGCTTTCCCAACCCACAATTGGCTGCCTCCCTCACACATATAACATTCACCAGTTCAGAAAAGGCTTGCCTACACCCCAATCTTAAGGAGGCATTTTCTCTACTGAGACTCTGTTCTCTCATGTAACCCTAATTTGTGTCAAGGTGATATAAAAGGTAGACAGCAAAGGAACATAATACCTCAAGGTCCTCAGCTTCCTGGGCATGCAAGGATTGGTTAGGAGGCATTCCCTCACAGATTCTTCTGGAGCAGGACCAGGCACCTGAAGGGGCTCCTGTTAGCTCTAAGGCTTTCTCATTTAAAGCCAACCGATGGCTGTTGGCTGGGGATGCTGGACTGCAAGTCTGCTCAGTGACTGCCTGAGGCCTGTGCGTATTCTCAATGGACTCAACACAAAGTAGGCAGGGAATTAGACACTTTCTACATTTCCTAATGTAATTTGAGGTCCCCGACCTCACCCAAATTTATTTTCATCATGCTTCATTGTTTAATGTGCCATCACTGTGCCATCACTGCCTGGCTATGGATTTGGTTTTAGTTTTTTTTTTTTTAAATTGTTTTTCTTTTTGCTTATTTTGGTATGTTTGTTTGTTTGTTTGTTTTATTTTGGTTTTGTTTTTATTTGTTTTCTTTTTGATTGGTTTTGTGGGTTTCTTGCTTTGTTTCTTATTAAATTACTTTATTATTTGTTTCTTAAAAATTATTTATTTGTTTTGCTGTGCAGTTGTCTTATTTTGGATTACTATTGCTATAATAATATATCATGAGTGAAAGCAAGTAGGACAGTTTCAAACAAAGATACATGGTCTGTTTTAAGGTTTATTTGTGGTTTTATTTTGTTTTTGTTTTATTTTGTGATGGTTTTGGTAGGTATTCGGTTATGGGTGAACTAGACTAGTTAATATATAAATCATTCTATATCATTTCTTTATAGTGAAAAGTTTTAAAACATATCCTTTCAGTATCTATTAATTTTGCATTATTACCAATGTACAGTGTATTTGCTATGCAATAGATCATCTAATATTATTCCTGTTTGTTTTTTAAGCATCTGGTCATTTCCTATCACTAACTCAACCCCTGACAGCACAATTCTGTCTCTTTGGATTCAATTTCCAGAGCTTCAGTGTGTGAGCTCATGAGACAGGTAGGAGAGACAGCCACATGAATGATAAACAGGTACAGTACTGTGAAGAGCAGGTTCACTATTGTAAAGGACATTGTAGGTAAAGCTAATCTTAACATAGCCTCGATAAATAGAACAGAGGGAGTCATGGTGATTCATGTGTAAGGTGAGCTCTTATGGGCTCTTAAAATATTCTAGATTGATTCCATACTTTGCTACTTAGGTCTTATATCATCTGGCCATTCAAGATAAATTAATCTCTCTCTCTCTCTCTCTCTCTCTCTCTCTCTCTTTCTCTCTACTATCCATCTACCTCTCTCTCCCTTTCCTTCTTCTTCTCTCTCTCCTCTTCCCATATCTTCTCTCCCACACGTACACCCACACTCTACCTTGTCTCAGAAACTAGTAAGCATCCCAGGGACACCAACCAAACACAGCATAACAAACTACAATAAGGCTAGGCCAAGACCATCACATCAAGGCAGAACACAGTGACTCAGTAGGAGATAAAGGATCCCACAAGTAAGCACAGGATCAGGGATAGTCCTTGCTGCCATTGGTAGGATTCCCACAACAATATCAGGCTACTTGGTCAGAATATGAATGCATAGGTCCTAGGTCAGACCTCTACAGCACTCCTGATCTCTTCTAATCCCAATGTATCCTGGTCAGATGATGCTGTGGGTCATGTTCTCCTAGTATGTCCCTGACCCCTCTTGTTCCTCCAAATTTTTGCCCCATCCTTCACAGGACACCTTTGCTCCACTTGGCTGTGGGATTCTGCCTCTGCTTCCATTAGTTGCTGAATGAAGTCTCTTTGGTCACTTTGATGATTCTGCTAGGGTCTGGTCCCAAAAGACTCTGCAGGTAGGACTAACTATAGGTCCATGGTTTTATGGCTAGTTTGGTGTCCTAATCACTCTATTTGTGGCTTTGCCTACACAAGAAAGATATTTCAGGGTATATGCCCAGGAGTGGTATAGCAGGATCTTCTGGAAGTGAGGTGCCCAGTTTTCGGAGGAACCTCCAGACTGATTTCCAGAGTGGTTGTAACAATTTGCAACCCCACCAGCAGTGGAGGAGTGTTCCTCTTTCTCCACATCCTCTCCAACACCTGCTGTCTCCTGAATTTTTAATCTTAGCCATTCTGACTGGTGTAAGGTGAAATCTCAGGGTTGTTTTGATTTGCATTTCCCTAATGACTAATGAAGTTAAGCCTTTTTTAAGGTGTTTCTCTGCCATCGAAGTTCTTCAGGTGAGAATTCTTTGTTTAACTCTGTACCCCATTTTTTATAGGGTTGTTTGGTTTTCTGGAGTCTAACTTCTTGAGTTCTTTATATATATTGGATATTAGCCTTCTATCTGATGTAGGATTGGTGAAGATCTTTTCCCAATTTGTTGGTTGCCGATTTGTCCTTTTGATGGTGTCCTTTGCCATACAGAAACTTTGTAATTTTATGAGATCCCATTTGTCAATTCTTGATCTTAGAGCATATGCTATTGGTGTTCTGTTCAGAAACTTTCTCCCTATACCAATGTCCTCAAGGGTCTTCCCCAGTTTCTTTTCTATTAGCTTCAGAGTGTCTGGCTTTATGTGGAGGTCCTTGATCCGAGACAAGGATGGATCAATTCGCATTCTTTTGCATGCTGACCTCCAAATTGGTACAACCATTCTGGAAATCAGTCTGACAGTTCCTCCAAAAACTGGGCACCTCACTTCCAGAAGATCCTGCTATACCACTCCTGGGCATATACCCAAGAGATTCCCCAGCATGTAATAAGGATACATGTTCCACTATGTTCATAGCAGCCCTATTTATAATTGCCAGAAGTTGGAAAGAACCCAGGTATCCCTCAACAGAAGAGTGGATGCAAAAAGTGTGGTATATATACACAATGGAGTACTATTCAGCCATTAGAAACAATGAATTCATGAAATTCTTAAGCAAATGTATGGAGCTGGAGAATATCATCCTAAGTGAGGTAACCCAGACTCAAAAGATGAATCATGGTATGCACTCACTAATAAGTGGATATTAACCAGAAAACTGGAATACCTAAAACATAATCCACACATCAAATGAGGTACAAGAAGAACGGAGGAGTGGCCCCTTGTTCTGAAAAGACTCAGTGAAGCAGTATAGAGCAAAATCGGAACAGGAAATTGGGAAGGGTTGGGTGGGAAAACAGGGGGAGGGAAGGGGACTGATGGGACTTTCGGGGAGTGGGGGTCCAGAAAAAGGGAAATCATTTGAAATTTAAATAAATATATCAATAAATTTAAAAAAAGAAAGATATTTCAGACTCCATGTTCCCCATTACTATGAGTCTTTGCTCTTTACATTTTGAATCACAAGGTCTCATGCAAAGTTTTGAATAGTGGGATTTAAGAAACATTGTTAAAACAAATTTTCAGGTCAAAGAACCAGGCATTTTACATGTGCAACATTTAATGTTCAAAATAGAAAATCTGAAAAAGTGATATTTAAGAAATTATATTTTTTCTTTTAATTTTAATTCATTGGATAATGGCATAAGGGAATTAGTAAGTCCTAATAGCATTTGGAAAAATCCTATTCAATCATATTAATTTGGATAACTGAAAAAATATTTTGTAACTGAAAAATTAGGGATGCTATGCTGTGGTATGCTAAAATATTTTCAGAAAATATTTGTAGTAAATTATACATTTTAGTTACTATAATTATATGCTGTTTAGAACAATGCATGACTAATCAAGATAATGTGTTTAATAACATATTACAAGCAAATGAATATGTACAATTACATATTTTAGATATACAACACATATCTCTGTAGAAATAAGTGTACGAATTAAAACACATCAACAATGTCTATTATGGCTCCATTTTTCTGTCTGTAAAAAACTTTGGGAAAGTGAACAGTATGTCCTCTACCTTTCCCTGCATGAGTTAAAACTGAAGAATTTTCTCATCTTTTCTTTGGATTTAGTTTATTTTCTGGGTAACTAAAATGCTGAATGTTCAGCAAATGTTTGTTGATCAATTAAAAAACTATGGATCTAAAATTAATCTAAAAGAAGGATTGCTGCTTAATGGTCTCTTGCTCCTTGTTCTTGTGGAGGGAAGTTTGAAAAGAGAGTAGCTTAAGACTCCATTTTTCAACTGATAGTAATCTAAACCTTAGAAAGACATCCTCTGCCATTTGGCATTGCAAGGTTCGGTTCTAGTACATCTTGTTTTGGCAGCAATCCAAAATGTATAAAATGTTCATCTGCCTTATAAAATTATTGAGGTTAATTTAGATTTTGTTGTAAATGGCAGCAGAGTCAAAAACCACACATGGCATGTATTTGATTAGACCAAGCATGAACCTTGAAGAAAATTACTTCCTTTTTTCACGTTTTAATAATTCCTTTTATTGAAATTAATAATCACTTCTCATCTCATAAAATGAATATCTTAAGACAGAGAATACTTACATCCTACAGCAATGAAGCTACAGTCATTTCCAAATAGATACAATGTACTTACACTAGAGTGTGGTAGCATTATTAGTTAAGGAGAATTGACCTTTGCTCCTAGGCTATATTTGTTTGAGGAAAATCTGTGAGATTTATAGTGCCTTTTTTTTTTTTTACAATGTCCCCAAGCAATCAAGAACCATAGTGGCATGAACTCACAAATTTCTTCAACATTTAATCCTCACCTGAAAAAAAGGTTTCTAATCTTTAGGGTATGCTATAAATTAGCAATAATTTCTGATGCTGGCCACTAAAATTATGTGAACTCATGGATAGCTGCGCATGATGTTCATTAATAGTCTTCAGTATAGAAGGCAGCTGTATTTGTGTGTATATGTATACACAAAGCTGTATGTGTATGTAATGCTATTAGAAATGAAAACATGTCCCCAACATTAGTATTAATCACAATTCAAACAGATTATAATATTTAAGTAAAGAAATCAGGTAGCTTAAAAATAAAAATACTGCTTTAATGATGCCTAAATTTGGATTGGGAATTAGATTTCAAGTGGATTCCTATAGTTTATTCCTGTTGTTTGCTTCATGTCTTAATTCAAAGTGTCCATACTTTTCTCTTGATAAATCCATTAAGTGAGTAATATTTCTTTGCCTGATTATATAAAGTAAGATTCGGGAAGGATATATTGGCTTCAATTTTGGATCTTTAATGTGTTAAAATTTGCAATAAAGTTGAATCTTTTCATAACTGTTAATGTCAACAAGTCCAATATACTGATGCCCCATGTGCTGCACAGAGCATGCTGACCAAGTAAAGAATGGAGCTGAGTTTTCTTTCTGCATGTGAATAGTTACTTGATCTTTTAGGCTGTGACTAATGCTGGTGAAAGCACAGCACAATTCTCAACACTATTACAGAAAAGTCATAGAGAGGTTTGGAAATCACTTTAATCATTGAGAGTTTGATATACAGGTCAAATGTGATGATTTAAAATATCTAAGATTTGAAGATGCACCATCTGTACTGACAAAGGAGGCCTCCAAGGGAAGTATGCATCGCCTGTTGAAGGGATCAGGTTTCCATTGTCTCAACCTTCCATGTACAAATTAAACTATCAGACCATAGAATGCCATCTCAACTGGAGTGTATTATGCTGTGAAAGAATCTCAAAAGCTTCTCATGTGCAAGTGTCATGCTGGAATTACCTTTTGCATTTTTATTTATTTATTTATATATTATACACATGTATACTCTGCAAGTAATAGGTAGCCTTATAACACTTCTTCAATTTTTAGTTTGTCAGAGCATGCCCATACTCAAAATCCTCTGCTCATGTCTATACCTTTGCTCCTCCCTAACCTTATCCTTGTTTGTACATTCAATCTCAATATTCTCCTCCAGTATTCACACTGTGTATGTTCTTTCCTCTTTCCACCCTCATTGTTGACAGCTCGTTTTCTCTTTCGTTGGCTCCCTTCTAGTACCCTAGCCTTTAGCCTTCTGTGTCCTACATAATTTATCCCCATTACTTGGCATATAATTTAGACAATTATCTCAAACAATTTCTCATTGCATGGAATAAGAATATGCCATAGGTTTAAAGATGGTGTGCCCCAGGGTATATTCCAGAAAACTCAAGTTCCTAATGACCCTCATTGTTAAAATATTCTTAAAATGATACTCCAAATTTCTTGCAAAAAAAATCACTTAACGTGATATCCAAAAAGTAATTTTAAATAGCCTGTTCTTTGCTTTTTTTTTATGCAAACCCACTTTGATGCGTGTCTAGCTAGTGTTTGTTGTGATTTATATTGAGAATGTTATGTATTTTCTTTGTTTATTTGATTATTTTAAATACATAGTTTGTCTCCCAAGCTAGTTTTTTTCCAGTAAGTGATTTTTTTCTGCTCACATTTCTAAACATAGAGGCAGAGGTTATAGTATGCTTCAGTCTTATGTATATTGTTGGTTGAACACAAGACAGAACCAGATTAGAAGTTTCCCAGAGCCAGCTCGCTCAAAAAGGCCATCTCATGTCTACATTATGACTTGTATTACTGGCCTATGCTGGGTATTACTTTATGATATTTTTTATGTTTTTACTTCTTTGTCCTGTTGCCCAGAGCACAGGACTGCTCTCTCTCTCTCTCTCTCTCTCTCTCTCTCTCTCTCTCTCTCTCTCTCTCTCTCCCCCCCCCATTGGCTCCCAAGGAAAAAAACCCAGACAGAATGCAAATATATAAAAAACAGCAAAGTATATGATGTTTTCATTTCTAGAATCCAATAAACCAGTATTAATGTGCATATACTGTCAGAGAATTCAGAAGGAAATATCTATGAAAGTTACACAATTGTGACAGCAACTATAAATGGAATTAATGTCAGATCTATAAAATGTTGTTCATAAAATGTCTAGACAATATGGGAATGTGTATATAAATTACAAAGATAAAAATTTCAATATTACAGTTTAAAAATTGCTTCATAGAAATAGATTGTCCCCGAACTTAATATTGTTTGGGATTAATTTTTCTGAAAAGGAATAGAACTTTAACAAAAGTTTTCAAATTTTAATTTATTTGGAAAGCAAATGTGCATATATTTTCTATAAATTTTCTTAAGAACAGAACATTAGTTTTTTTTTTTTTAGTTCTTATTTTCAAGAATTTCTCCTTTCTCTCTCTCCCACTCCAATCCTCTAGTGCCCCCATTCTCTACATTTATGATATCCTATTTTTATTATTCCATAAATATGTATATACATACACACGTAGCATACAGATTCCACTTAACTGTTGGCCATATATGTGTTTTTAGAGCTGAGCACTTGAGATCAGGAAAGGTATCGGAATGTAACTGGAAAAATACAAATCACCCTCTATTAGTAATAATTTATTACCTGTAACTCTTCCAGGATGGTTAGAATTTAATGCATTTTTCCACAAATACACCAGAATGTAACCTGCTGGTGTTACTATGCAATTCTTTTAGTTAACCATCTGGATGCAGTTTCATATACCTTTTAGCTTCCAAGTTATTCTCAGAGGACACTATTTCCCAGCAAGTGTCCAGGCCTTCTGATTCTTACTATCTTTCTGCCACTTTGACTATGATGTTTCCTGAGCCTTAGGTCTAAGACTACACTGTAGTTATACCATCTGGGGATGGAATGCCAGTCATTTATTCTTAGTGTTTTTTACCAGTTGATCCCTCTCCTAGTCTCTACCTGATACAGAAATAATCTTTGATGTGCAGCAAGAGCTGTACTTATATGTAACTGTAAGGTAAATATTGAGACTACAAATACAATATATTGTTTGTAGACAATACTAGTAGTTTGTTCTCCTCCCACATCTATATCCTCTCCGGATACAGGAAATTGACATTTACAATCCCAGGCATGAATCTGCATGAGATAAAATGCCACTATGTCCTCATTGAACTTAACTTTTCCCTCATGCCAGCTTGTGAGTCATAGCCTCCAAGGTGGCTTATGACTAGTACTTGATTTACTCACTTAGGACTTTGCATAGCACCTTCAGATACTATAACAGCTAACCGCTCCAGAGGATATTTTCTCACTTCTGATAATACAAATTGTATAGTCTAACTAGGGATGCCATTATATATATATATTTCATTAACAAGGACAATTTCAGTAATGTATAATGAGACATCTTTTAATATATAAAATGTCTATTTATTAAAGATTTTTTAAATATTCAGTTTTCTAATAAGTTTGAGGTCTTTGTCTTGTTTGATGTTTTATTCTTGAAAATTTTCTTTTTCTAATATTACTTCTCTAGACAGTATTCAGATATGTAATGAGTATTTGTTTAGTGTTCATGCTAAATCCACTGGTATTTAGTGCCATGAGAAATGTTTTAAAATGGCATTTACATCTAACAAGTACTTGAAGCAAAAAACTTTTACATGATGATGATGATGGTGATGATGACGATGACTATGATGGCCATGATGATGATAATAATGATGTCCTTGATGTAGACTATTATTACTTGTGTATTTTCCACATACATCTTAAATGGACAGGATGAGTTAACACTTAGTTTTAAATTATAAAGACAACTCTGCTTCAAAAATTTGAGTAAAATTCCAAACTCTATAAACATAGTAATTATTATACTTACATTTCAAACTGAAGCTATTTGTTTAGCTGGTGTTTAGTACTGCATAGTCACTGGCAGGGTTAAATTCTTGAAATAAAAAGAATGCTCAGGAAAGAAAAAAGAAACAATGCAGTATGTTTTCAAGCTTTCTCTGGTATATATGTCTCTGTGTGTGTGTGTGTGTGTGTGTGTGTGTGTGTGTGTGTGTGTATGTGTGTATGTGTGTATGTATGTGTGTGTGTTTGGAAATTCCCAATATTTTTTAGCAAATATTCTACCATTGAATTTTCCTTTATTATGCATCAAAATCTAATTCTTCAAAAGATCTCATACATCATGTCATCCTTGAAAGAGTCTTTGACTTTCTGGCTCCATCTGGCTTCTCTCTTATGAGAGCTTATAGAATCATGGTCTCATGTTTGCACAAATGCCCATTAAATTCTAAGGATATTCCTATGGTGCGATTTGTCCTTCCTTCAATTTATTCTCACATCATTCAGACACTTAACAGAATTCTTCTGAGTCTGTACTTCTTCACAGCATGCCAATCTCATGTTCGGCTATCACAGGCCACATGTAGTAGACCCTCAGGGTTAATCAGTCATCTCTGCCTGATGGCAATAATTTACTGCCTCTGTCAATAATTTACTGAAAATTAATATACAATTGCATTTAGAGAACCATATATAAAAGAAAGATTTTAAATATAACAAATTATATTTTGATTATCAGATTTCATTAATAAATTGCCTCAAAAACTAATGTCAATCTGTACATAATAGGAGACTATTTTGGTTATGCATAGTGTGTAGAGAGACTATATTACTTATATTTAGCATGTACAGGATGTTTTATGATAATTTTATTTCGAGATGTTGATGTCTCATCTACAATATGTTACTAATGTATTCTAGAAAGGAAAGAACTTCATACTTTATTGTAATTCTTGTTTATTCTTTTAGATGTCATTTTATTTTTTATTGGTTAGTGTAAAATATTAGTCTATATAAAATATCAAAATAAAAATATATTATAATAACATCTATTTGTGTTGAATTAAATTTCTAAAACATTTTAATTAAGTTATTTCATTTTTTAATTACTTAGAAAGGAGAAAATTATTTTCCAATACAGTAATAATATATTAAATAGACCTATGTTTATAGCTCAAAAGATTGTCTGTGCTATGATGGCTTAATATAGAAATACCTAGAGAGAATTTTTTTATTAAAGTTACACCTGCTAGAAGAAGCAAGCCTCTTGACATTATCGATCCATTAAGAAACAAAACACAGTGTTTATGTCCTTGTTTATAAACCAAGGAATTTCTTTCCTTCAGCCAGACATTCCCACATGGGCCATTATGTTTTCAACAGGGATTATTATTTGAACTAATTTGGACACTACTTTTGTCCCTTAGTCAGATGATTCCCCATTCATCTCCAAATTTAAAGTAGATAAGTTTTATCCTTATTCAATTTAAGTACCAGCTCTAATATATATATATATAAAAAGGGGCTTCCAAGTTTAGAGCCTACTGAAATTTCTTAGTGTCATATTATGTGCATCACCACATTTTTTGACAGTGCCTACAGCACCTCCTGCTAACATCCATCAACTATTTACTAAGGACAATGGTTGTTTCTCGTGATATCAATTGAAAATTCAATATGTTTGCTCTCAGGGGAAGTATTTCCAAGCAAATATTAGAAGACGGAGATTGCTAGAATACATGCCCAAGTGCTCCTTCAACGTGCATTGGAAAAACAGTCTCTAAATAGACCCAATTAGTTAATCATAGGAGGTCCCCTCCTGATCCAGAGCTTAGAATTTAAAGGGGATATGAGATTACTAAATATAAATATCAAAGTAATAAAAGTAGGTTTAGTGATGACTGTAGATTCTTCTTAGTCCAGACTTCTATAATGTACTTTGGGTAAGTTACCACCTTAAATCTTTTCCTCTATGCAAAAATACACAAACTATTGGAATTTAATTTGATTGATACCACATGCTATGTGACTCACCCCTATATTAATTGTGATGTTTGATGGAAAGACCTGATTCTGGGCAGAAAAATGAAAAATATTAGGGATGTGCAACAGAATTACATGGAAAGGACATGTTTTCAAAGATGGAATACTGGTTAAATTGGGAGCTAATAGGGTTATACAGTTTGAGCTAGGAGCAAGCTTGTAATAATTTAATGAATCAGGCACCAATAACTATGTTATTGCTATTAATATAGCTTTCTAAAAAGAAAGATACGCCTATTAAGATAATCATGCACATTTGAGAACCTATGGTATTTAATCAAGTAATTGTCACTCATGGACAAGTAATCTTATCATGGTGAGTATGGGAATCTGAAAAAATATATTGTTTTGTGTTCCATGGTTTGGAAATCACAGATAAAAACTCAGAACAATGAGCAACTATAATCTTATTATTGAAGATAACCCATGACTCATAAAATGTATCACAATCAAATGCCTAGTGACTCCAAAGAAGTTTGGTAGTATACACATTTAAAAAAATGTTCTAACAGAAAATTTATTAGCATTTAATATGGCAAGAAAAGTGATGCAGACTCGGAAGCTGTAGCCATTTCATCTGTGGGCAGTGCTTAATGAAGAACAAACAATTTCACATTAAAGGAAAGCAATAAGAAATAAACCATCTCCATGACAAAAATGAGTTTACTTTGGATTTTGAGAAGAATCTGGTAAAGCTGTGCATATAATCTAATGAGGATTGGAGACCAAATTGCCTCAAGCTGTGAACAGAGAAGTCCTCAAGGAAGAGGCTGTTGACTTAAATTTTAAACTTTCTACTTAGAAAAAAAAATCAACCAAATCACAAAAGAACCCATTTGGAATACAGTCACTGATAAGTGGATATTAGCTCAGAACTCTGAATATCCAAGACACAATTCACATATGAAATAACTCCCAAGAAGAAGGAAAGAGAGGTCCCTGATCCTGAAAAGGCTTGTTCCAGCATTGTAGGGGGAGTACCAGTACAGAGAAGTAGGAGGGGGTTATTAGGAGAATGGGTGGAGAGAAGAGGGCTTAGGGAACTTATGGGGAGGGGGGAACCGGGAAAGGAAAAATCAGAGGAAAATATATTTTATATATATATATATATATATATAATATATATATAAATATAATTTATACATATATATAATATAATCAAAGGAAAAATTATTTTGAATGTAAACAAAGAATATTGAAAATAAAAAAATATAAAAAAAATTTAAAAAAGAAAAAAATCTCTCCCCTTCATTTATTATATTTTCTCTCACTGTCCTTTCTGCCTTTGTCCCCCTTCCTATCCATTCACCTGATTATCCCTTTCTCTAACTCCCAAATAGGCACAGTGGGGATTTATGTTTGCTCTTATAGCTGTGATAAACCATCAGCCCTTACATTGTATGTACTAGAAGAGTGTGTGCTACAGAGTACAGATGTACAGAGTACAGTTACATGAGTAAGTGCATTTTCTCCTTATCTTACAATTGGTTCTATCCTGATGACTGTGCCATAAATTTAAAATACCTTAATTGAAAGGCTATTTAATACACCTTATCCACCATGCATAGCAAATGAGTACACTGCAGACTCCAGACCATTGCTTTCATAATCACCTCGCTGTC
Source organism: Apodemus sylvaticus (assembly GCF_947179515.1). Taxonomy (NCBI): domain Eukaryota; kingdom Metazoa; phylum Chordata; class Mammalia; order Rodentia; family Muridae; genus Apodemus; species Apodemus sylvaticus. The sequence continues at coordinate 90,363,561 of NC_067474.1, read as the reverse complement.
AGGCAGTTATGGCTCATCTCAGCTGACAGGAATCCTGCAAAAAGGTTGCACATCATATTTTTAAAATCATTCTGCTAGGTAGACACACTATCAAGTTGTTCTCAAATAAATACGTGAATTCGAAGGGCAGTATTGGTCTTAGGGTTCTGAGAATATGTTTGTGCATTTATCAGCAGTAAAAACAGATAAAGCAATGTTCAAATTCTGGGAACTTTGTATATGGAGTTCATGCACTCACAAATCTCATTTCCCTGTGAATTTCAGTTTAAATGCTCCATGGAAAAAATGGCATATTTATATCATGATTCCCTTCCCAAAGCACAAGGACAGTCCTAGGAGAAGAGGACTATTCATTCTTAGAGACAATGATAAGGAATGGCTGCAACAAAAGTGTGTCAGCTGATCTTAGAGCATAAGCTATTGGCGATCTGTTCAGGAACTTTTCCCCTGTGCCCATGTCCTCAAGGGTCTTCCCCAGTTTCTTTTCTACTAGTTTCAGTGTGTCTGATTTTATGTGGAGTTTCTTGATCCACTTGAAGTTGAGCTTAGTACAAGGAGATAAGAATGGATCAATTTGCATTGTTCTGCATGCTGACCTACAATTGAGCCAGCACCATTTGTCGAAAAGGCTACCTTTTTTCCACTGGATGTTTTCCACTCCTTTGTCAAAGATCAAGAATTGACAAATGGAACCTCATAAAATTACAAAGCTTCTATAAAGCAAAGGACACCGTCAAAAGGACAAAACAGCAACCAATAAACTGGCAAGATATCCTTACCAACCCTTCATCCGACAGAGGGCTTATATCCAATATAAAAAAAGAACTCAAGAAGTTAGACCCCAGGGAACCAAATAACCCTATTAAAAAATGGGGTACAGAGCTAAACAAGGATTTTTCAACTGAAGAAATTCTGATGGCCGAGAAACACCTTAAGAAATGCTCAACATCATTAGCCATTAGGGAAAACAACCCTGAGATTTCACCTCATACCAGTCAGAATGGCTAAGGTTAAAAATTCATGAGACAGCAGGTGTTGTCGAGGATGTGGAGAAAGAGGAACACTCCTCCACTGCTGGTGGGATTGTAAGATGGTACAACCACTTTGGAAATCAGTCTGGCTGTTCCTCAGAAAACTGGGCATGACACTTCCAGAGGACCCAGCTATACCACTCTTGGCCATATACCCAGAGGATTCCCCTGCATGCAATAGGACACATGCTCCACTATGTTCATAGCAGCCTTATTTATAAGAGCCAGAAGCTGGAAAGAACCCAGATGTACCTCAATGGAGGAATGGATATAGAAAATGTGGTATATTTACACAATGGAATACTACTCAGCAATTAAAAACAGTGAATTCATGAAATTTTTAGGCAAATGGTTAGAACTGGAAAATATCATGCTAAGTGAGGTAACCCAGTCACAAAAGAATACACATGGAATGCAATCACTGATAAGTGAATATTAATTAGCCCAGAAGCTTTGAATACTGAAGACACTATTAGCATAACAAATGATTCCCATGAAGAAGGAAGGAGAGGGCTCAGATCCTAGAAAGACTTGATCCAGCATTGTAGGGGAGTACCAGGACAGAGAAAAGGGAGGGGGGTGATTGGGGAATGGGTGGAGAGAAGAGGACTTATGGGACATATGGAGGGGAACTGGGAAAGGGGAAAGCATTTGGAATGTAAACAAAGAATATAGAAAAAAAAGTGTTTCAGCTGGCCATGAGAGAAGGGTGCACTCACGAACTCACAGCGGCTATTATTGCCAGCACAAGGTCAAGGCAGTCAGCATTCTACTATGCAGAGGGAAGGAGCTCATGAATCAAGGCCTCTAGCTAAGGAGCTCTTGACAGCTCATGGGTTTTAGAGAAAGGAAAAGGCAGTTTCCATTAAGAGTAAGATTCCTGGTAGGAGACCATAATCCAGTGGATGTCCCACACCTACGTATATGGATGAGGATGATACAATTGATCTCACTTGGTTATAACAAATAAAACCTTAAAAGAAGATAAGAAGTGAGGAAAAGTTAGTAGATGAGTGACTGGCAGGAGTTAAAGGATGAAATGGGGCAGAATATGATCAAATTACATTACATGCATGTTTCAAATCATATCAAATATCAAATATTTTATCATATAATTAATAAAATATTATATTTTAGAAGAACAAAAATACAAAATACATGCTTAGTTTGTACTCAATACATATGTCTTCATTCCACTCTTAAGTTCAAAAGAGTGGAGCTATGTTGTCCTAATACTCTAGAGCATATGAATTGTATTATACATCCTTTTTGTGAGACCTGATTAGTTCTGTGTAGATTTATCTAAAAACAATTGTCATGACTCTAAATGTACCTATCCCTAGGACAAGAATGGACAATGTCAGTATTTCAGCCTTTGGTTTTAGCTGCAATAAAATTTACATGAGATTTTCAAAACACTTTTAAAACTGATTTTTGCCTGAAAGCATCCACATCTGTATTGGTCAAGCCCTAGCAGAGCCTTTCAAGGGACAGCCATACCAGGCTCCTTTAAGCAAGCACTTCTTTGCATCACCAATCATATGGGTTTGGTGTCTGCAGATGGATGAATCCCTAGGTAGGGCAGTCTCTGGATGTCCTTTCCTTCAGGATCTCCTCCACTCTTTATTCCTGAATTCCTTTAGACAAGAACATGCCTGACCTTGACCAGTACAGATGTGTATGCTCACAATTTGCCAATGGACTGACCATGGTGACCACAATGGAGGAGATAGGGGAAGGATTGAAGAAGCTGAAGGAGTTTGCAATCCCATAGGAAGAACTACATTATCAATGAACCAGACCCCCAGAATTCTCAGGGACTAAATCACCAACCAATAAATACATGTGAAGGGACACATGGCATATGTAGCAGAGGATGGCCTTATCTGCCATCACTGGGAAGGGAGGCCCTTGGACATATGGAGACTTGATGTCTCAATGTAGGGGAATGCTAGGGCAGTGAGACAGGAGCAGGTGGGTGGGCAGGTGAGCTCCCTCATAGAAGGAGGGGTTGGGGGAGGAGATAGAGGGTTTGCAGATGGGAAATCAGGAAGGGGGTTAACATCACATAGGGCTTGACGTTGAAATAAGTCTCCTTTAGCTGCTTCTCCAACTTACTGTATTTTAAGATTTTTATTTATTTTTATTTTATGAGCATAAGTGATTTTCCTGGATATGTCTGTGCACCACTTTTATGCATTGCCCATGGATGTCAGAAGATGGCACCGGGCCCCTGGAATTATGAGTGGTTGTAATGCTGTCACATGGTTCCTGGAAACCAAACCTGGATCCTCTTTAAGAGCAGCAATAGCTCTTCACTGAGCCATGTTTCCACGTCCTCCAACTTTATTTTATGTAGAATCTCAGAGGACGGAAGGGATCTGTTATCTAGGCTGGCTGGACAGCAACTCTAGTAATCCTCCTTATGAAATTCATTAATGTTGTTACAGATATACACAGCTGAGTCTGGCTTTATGCATGGTCTCTACATCCAAACATAGGTCTTCCTTCATACGTGGAAAGTTCTGTAGAGCCTAAGTCTTCTCCTCTGTCCTTCTTAAGTGTTTTTATCCTTATTACATGTAACTTCAAGGCTTTTGTGGTATAAACCTTACCAAAAAAATATCCAAGTGGTTTTCTAAATTTGATTACTTTTAAAACTGAAATTGATATGTCTAGTCTTGACAATTCTATGAAAACTTTAGTTTGTTAATTTTTATGTAAATATAGTAGACATTTTGAGACATATAGAGACATGATATGCTGTAGGTGAATTTTTCATTTTTTCAACATAATGAGTTTTTCTTAGAGTATTTTTCTGAAATTGTAACTTTGTTTTATAATCTTCAGTATAAAAGTCTGATATTACATTTTTGAGTATTTTATTCTTTTTAATTTTGATTCACATATCATTTTTTCATGTTTTTCTTAGGGAAAAGTATATATATATATATTGATCATGTACCCTGAAGCCTTTCTGAACTCACTGAGATTTAGTATTTTTAAGTTTTCTTTATTATGTGGCTTACTTTTACTTTTCAACTTTTATATCTTTTGCATTTTTTCTGGTCTTAGTAGCTAGAACTTCAAGTTATGAATTGCTCAAATTAATCCACAATTTCTTTTTTTAATTAATTAATTTACTTTTTATTTTCTATATTCTTTGTTTACATTCCAAAATATTTTCCATTTCCTGGTTCCTCCCTCACCATAAGTCCCATAAGCCCTCTTCCCTCTGCCCATTCTCCAAACAACTCCCTCCTACTTCTCTGTCTTGGTAATCTACTACAATGCTGCATCAAGCCTTTCCAGGACCAGGGCTCTCTCCTTCCTTCTTGTTGGGAACGATTTGATATGTGAATTGTGTCTTGGGTATTCAGAACTTCTGAGCTAATATCTACTTATCAGTGACTGCATTCCATGTCTGTTCTTTTGTGATTGGGTTACCTCACATAGGATGAATTTTCTAGATCCAACCATTTGGCTAGAAATTTCATGAATTCCTTGTTTTTAATTACTGAGTAGTATTCCATGTGTATAAATATATCACATTTTCTGTATCCATTCCTCCATTGAGGGACATCTGAGTTTTTTCCAACTTCTGACTATTATAAATAATGCTTCTATGAACATAGTGGAGCATGTGTCCTTATTGCATGGGGAATCCTCTGGGTATATGCCCAGAAGTGGTATTGCAGGGTCCTCTGGAAGTGTCATGCCCAGTTTTCTTAGGAACTGCCAGACTGATTTCCAGAGTGGTTGTACCTACTTGCATTCCCACCAGCAGTGGAGGAGTGTTCCTCTTTCTCCACATCCTTGCCAACACCTGTTGTCTCCTGAGTTTTTAATCTTAGCCATTCTGACTGGGGTGAGGTGAAATCTCAGAGTTGTTTTGATTTGCATTTCCCTAATGACTAATGATGCTGAACATTTCTTAAGGTGCATCTCAACCATTCAAAGTTCTTCAGGAGAAAATTCTTTGTTTAGCTCTGTATCCCATTTTTTAATAGGGTTATTTGGCTCTCTGGAGTCTAACTTCTTGAGTTCTTTGTATATATTGGATAATAACCCTCTGTTGGATGTAGGGTTGGTGAAGATCTTTTCCAAATTTGTTGGTTGCTGATTTGTCCTTTTGACAGTGTCCTTTGCCTTACAGAATCTCTGTAATTTTATGAGGTCCCATTTGTCAATTCTTGATCTTAGTGCATAAGCTATTGGTGTTCTGTTCAGGAACTTTTCCCCTGTGCCCATGTCCTCAAGGGTCTTCCCCAGTTTCTTTTCTATTAGTTTCAATGTGTCTGGTTTTATGTAGAGGTCCTTGATCCACTTGGAGTTGAGCTTAGTACAAGGAGATAAGAATGGATCGATCAATTTGCATTCTTCTGCATGCTGAACTCCAGTTGAGCCAGCACCATTTGTTGAAAAGGCTATTTTTTTCTCAACTGGATAATTTCAGCTCCTTTGTCAAAGATCAAGTGCCCAAAGGTGTGTGGGTTATTTCTGGTCCTCAATCCTTATTTATAAATATAAAATAACTTTCTCTAAAGTATCTGCCATTTTAACATTGTTAATATGTACTTTAGCTTCATGAATTTAAGGTGTCTGTAGAGTTTTACAAATGCAAGATAATATACTTTCTAATATTAGAGAAAATAGTAGCTAATATTAAAACAACTTTATGTCTCATGGAAGAATATAAAATACACAGTTACCTACTGTTTTACATGATTATCAGAGAGCATAGTAAAAGTAATATCAATGTCATTAACAAATTATTTGGGAGAGATCAGAGACCGGCTGAGAGATAGTAGAGAGACAAAGAGAGATACATACAGAGACACAAGAGACACAGAGAGAGAAAGAATGTAGAGGTCAGGTAAGACAAGGTTTCACTGAGTATCTATGGCTCTTCTGGAACTCAGTTTAGACCAGCCTGGCTAGGAGTCCAGAGACATTGCCTGCCTCTGTCTCCCAAGTTTAGAGATTAAATATGTTTGCTAAAACACTTGGAAAAATCAAAATTTCTTTTAAAAAATTTGTGAGGATTCAAACTCTTTTCAAACTTACTTTTTAAGAGAAGATTTTGCCCATTCACCTTGTTCATGAGAACTGCTAATCTGTATATCAGAATCAGACTTTGCAAGGCTTCCTCTCCTTCTGAGGCAGAGTGATTTCTTCAAATCTCTGGAGTTATTTCTGGTTCACCTCTTCCTTAGGAGGTTGGGGTGGGAGGATGTAAAATAACATAGCAGATTGTAGCCTTAGGAGAAATAGTGGAATAAAGAAAGGTATTTACTTGTTCGTTTGTGTGTGTGAGTATATGTTTGTGTGTGTTTGTTTAGTTTTAGGTTGTTGTGTTTTATTTTTTTTTCATTTTTTTTCTTTTTTTTAATTCGATATAATTTATTTACATTTCAAATGATTTCCCCTTTTCTAGCCCCCCCACTCCCTGAAAGTCCCGTAAGCCCCCTTCTCTTCCCCTGTCCTCCCACCCACCCCTTCCCACTTCCCCGTTCTGTTGTGTTTTATTTTATTTTATTCTTTTTTATTGTTTGGTTTTGTCTCTTTATTTTCTAAGGAGAGAGAGATAAAGATAGAAAGTATGGATTTTGATAGTTTGGAGGTTTGGAGGATTTGTGAACAGGTGAGGGTGGGAAAACCATGGTCAGAATATATTGATCAAAAAAAATATATTTTCAATTAAAATGAAGGAAATTAGTCAATAATGTGTTTTTCAGCAATTCAGGCATTGTACAGTGTATTTCTCTTCCTGACATGTTTTCTATAGTGAGGCATCTTGATTATGAAGGTTGTTTAAATTTCTAACAACAACAACAACAACAACAACAACAAAAGCATTGCTGTTAAATAAAATACGCAATTCTCTCCCCCCCTTTCTCTCTTTATTCCCTGGGATATCTTACTCACATTTTAAGGTATGATCTCTATAGAAAATGAATTTTGACTATACAAACAAACATCACAATATTCTAAATATGGACAGTAATCCAACACAAGACTTTAGAGGATTCATCCCTAAAATACTGCCTGAGTTAGGTACTTTATTATGCTGTGAAGACACTCCATGCCCAATGCAACTTACAAATTAAATAATATAATTTCAGAACTCATGTTTCCAGAGGATTAAAGGCAAAAAGTCATGACATTGGACTGGTGGCTGAGATTTTATGTTTGATCTTAGAAACGAGATAGGGGTAAGCTGGAGGTACGGAATTAATGTGTTACAGCACTCTGGGGATGGTATGGAGTTTTGAAACATCCAAGTCTGCCACCAGGGACAAACCTCCTCCAACAAGGTCATACCTCCTTATCTTTCCCAAACAGTCCCACCAGCTGATAACCAAATATTGAAATATATGAGCCTAGGCAGGCCATTCTGATTCAAACTAATACAACTACTATCCCCAAATGACTCTGGAATATTATCTGCAGAGGAGAGAGAAAGATTACAAGTGCCATTGAGTCATAGTGAATGACTCAAAAAAAAAAAAAAGACATCTTCACCTCATAACAGAAGTGATACAGAGACTGTAACAGTAAGTAAAGACCTACAAAAAGTCAAGCCTGATAAAATTCCAGAACAGAGAAGCAGAAGGGAATAAATACCACCCCTAATGAAGAAGCTATTTGCAATAGACATTGATATCTGATTAGAGAGAATTGCTGTTTCCCCAGTGCACTGAAAGTAGGTCTATCAACTGTAATTCAGTGTAGGCCTCATGCTCAGGAGTATGTGACCAACACAAATGGACTCTACAGTTTTTCTACATGCATTTTGTCGTTATACTTTCATGGAATTTTTTTGAGGGGGAGGGTTGTGGGAATTAAAAATGAACAGCAAGTTCTTACCTTCTCCTGGCTACTCTCTGCTCCTGGGGTGGTCTCCCTGCCTCTGTCTCTAAGCTAGACCCCCCCCAAAGCAATGCATGTGTTCTTCTGAGATCCAGTTTGCTTGTATCAGTGCTGCCTGTACTTTCTCATCCATAAACAACCTATGGTCGATGATCCCACATTCCAGTAACCCCAGTAATACAAAATCCTAGAAGCTTCTAATTAATCAGTTAGATTTATATATGAATAAATACTCGATACACAAGATGCCCACACAATAAATTTAGGGCCAATTGATAATGGTGCAAGTTGCATACTAGATTAGACAAATTATCTGAATTATTCTATCCATATATGATATTATATCTACCTGTGGCAATTTAAAACCATGCAGAATCTGAATCATCCTGTTTGTCCTCCATCTTGTTCCCTTCTCTCTTCTGTGTTGCTCCCTATCTCTGTAACTCTATATGTACTATATTCATGTATCCCAGTTGGTCTGAAGTAGAAATGTGTTGCTACAGCTTGCTTAATAAGGTTCAATTATCTTATTTTTATATTAGGATTATATCTAAATAAATAATCAGCAAGTGATTCTTCTTTTGTTGTTGTTTCTGCACCTCCATTTCATGATTCAACCACTCTTCTAATATGGTATTCTTCTTAGCTCTGCCTCCTTTTCCCTGTCCAATCACAAGCCTCCCGCTGCACTAATATTTAAATAAGTTGAAGAGGTGTAGGGGTTATATATTTTTTCTTTTATGTAAGATAGAAAGAAAAGTTGGTTAGGTAGGAAGGATCTATAGAACATAGGAAGAGGAAAGGATATGTTTGAATTATATAAAAAATTAAATAATAAAAAGTATAAAAATAAAATTTGCAGAAATCCAAAGGTCTCCTTATTTTTCTAGCCTATTTTCAGAGCAAATTCTAGCAGAATGGTAAAGAGATTCCCTGCACAAACCATGGCCCCAATATGTATTTTCCCCCATTATTAACGTCTACAACATCAGAGCGATCCATTTGTTCTTCCCTAGTGTATTAGTAAGATTTCTTGGAGTCATGAAACTTTTGAAATATTTCTCTATATTGAAGGAATTTATTGTGATAACTTACAATATATAGTCCAACTAATACAACAATGAGCATCTGTGAATGGGAAGTACAAGAATCGTGTAGTTGCTCAGTCCCCAAAGGATAGTTGTTCCAGCTTGTCTTCTGTAGAAGTAGATTCTAACAGATGATCTGGCAAGTAACTGCAAGCAGTTGAAGAGTGAATCTTCTTTCTTCCAATGTCCTCATGTAGGGCTCTAGGAGAAGGTGTGGCCAAGACTAAAAGTGTGTACCAACATGTGTGTATGTGGGATTTGCTGTGTCCCAGGCTGACCTTGAATTCAGAGATCCCCTTGCCTAGTCTCCTGGGATTAAAGGTGAGCATTACCTTGCCTGGGCCTAAACTTTTCATGGCCACTAGATCTCATGTGTGCCCTCCATTTCTTGATTGTACTTCATTCCAAATATAGTCAAGTCAAACTGACAACTAGGAATAGCCTGTACAGCTAATTTATGGTTTCCAGTTTTGACAGAAGCATATACATATATATTTTTTCCAGACAATGCTATGCAGTATGTGTGCCATTTGCCATGATGTACCTTACAATTCTGTTCCCTGCATTCCTTAACTTTTCCCATTGGATGCTCTTACAAGATCAATGCTGTAAAAATGTTCATTTAATTATGGATGTGTCTCCATTGTTATAACAATGCACCAATCTTTATATGAGATATAGTAGGAGGTCTTTCTAATTAAATCACAAAACTTATTACTAACTAAATTTATTAAATAAGAATGATGCTATACTTGAGGTCATACTGCAATAAATGGCTTCCAATATATGCTCAGTGCCAACGTGCCAAGAGTTAGATTTGCAGAGATCTTGAATGCATATAAACTGCAACTATTTTATGTTGTGCATATTTTTCCAGCGTAAAATTAAAAGTGGTATCTAATAGATTGTAATTACAATAGGGTATGTATGCAGAAAAGTGCAATTAAGGAGTCTAGTCATCTAATATGCAAATTATCTCCATCTGTTCTCCAAACCCTTGGGATAACATGGATTTGATGAAAGGGAGCAAATGATAATTTTCCAAGTTTTCCTGCCATCACTTTGAAGTCTAACCGTGAAGACAGGAATCTTCTGAAAGTATTCTTAGAAAGCCATCGTCTTTCTCTGCTCTACATGAATTTAAACGTCCAAAGAACAAACAGAAATTGCAATAAACTTAGATTCATTTATTTCATTAAATCTGCATCATACTTGAGCCAATTCAATCTCTTGCATACCCTTGGCAATGACTTTCCTTCCTGAATTTCCTTGTTGTCTTAGTCAGGGTTTCTATTCCTGCACAAACATCATGACCAACAAGCAAGTTTGGGAGGAAAGGGTTTATTCAGCTTACACTTCTGCATTGCTGCTCATCACAAAAGAAAGTCAGGACTAGAACTCAAGCAGGGTTGGAAGGAGGAGCTGATGCAGAGACCATGGAGGAATGTTCCTTACTGGCTTGTTTCCCCTGGCTTGCTCAGCCTGCTTTCTTATAGAAGCCAATAACACCAGCCCAAAGGTGGTACCACCCACAAGGGGCCCTCCACCTGATCACTAATTGAGAAAATGCCCCACAGCTGGATCTCATGGAGGCACTTCCTCAACTGAAGCTCCTTTTCTTTGATAATTCCAGCCTGTGTCAAGTTGACAAACAAAACCAGCCAGTACAATTGACCCCTTGTCAACTTGACACACAAACACATCACTGTTAAGCCTCAATCCTTACTTTCTTATTCATCCCCAAGATCTAAATTATTTTAAAAGTCCCACAGTCTTTACATATTAAAAGTTCTATCCCTTTAAAATGTCCAATATCTTTAAAATTCAGTCTTTTCAAATTTCACTTGATCTTCGACAAAGGAGCTGAAAGCATCCAGTGGAAAAAAAGATAGTCTTTTCAACAAATGGTGCTGGTTCAATTGGAGGTCAGCATGCAGAAGAGTGCGAATTGATCCATTCTTATCTCCTTGTAAGAAGCTCAACTCCAAATGGATCAAGGACCTCCTCATAAATCCTGACACACTGAAACTAATAGAAAATAAACTGGGGAAGACCCTTGAGGACATGGGCACAGGGGAAAAGTTCCTGAATAGAACACCAATAGCTTATGCTCTAAGAATTGACCAATGGGATCTCATAAAACTACAAAGTTTCTGTAAGGCATAGGACACTGTCAAAAGGACAAACTGTCAACCAACAGATTGGGAAAGGATATTCACCAACCCTAAATCTGACAGAGGGCTAATATCTAATATATACAGAGAACTCAAGAAGGTAGAACCTAGAGAACCAAATATCCCCACTAAAATGTGGGGTACCGAACTAAACAAAGATTTTTCACATGAAGAACTTCGGAGGGCTGAGAAACACCTTAAGAAATGTTCAACATCATTAATCATTAGGGAAATGCAAATCAAAACCCTGAGATTTCACCTCACACCAGTCGGAATGGCTAAGGTCATAAGCTCAGGAGACAGCAGGTGCTGGCGAGGATGTGGAGAAAGAGGAACATTGTTCCACTGCTGGTGGGATTGCAAGATGGTGCAACCACTTTGGAAATCAGTCTGGCGGCTCCTCAGAAAACTGGGAATGTCACTTCCGGAGGACCCTGCTATACCACTCCTGGGTATATACCCAGAGGATTCCCCAGCATGTAATAAGGACACATGCTCCACTATGTTCATAGCAGCCCTATTTGTAGTAGCCAGAAGCTGGAAACAACCCAGGTGTCCCTCAACAGAGGAATGGATACAAAAAATGTGGTATATTTACACAATGGAGTACTATTCAGCCATTAGAAACAATGAATTCATGAAATTCGTAGACAAATGGATGGAGCTGGAGAACATCATACTAAGTGAGGTAACCCAGTCTCAAAAGATCAGTTATGGTATGTACTCACTGATAAGTAGATAAAAAACTAAAACCTTGGAATACCCAAGAAATAATCCATATATTAAATGATGTGCAAAAAGAACAGAGGAGTGGCCCCTGGTTCTGGAAAGACTCAATCTAACAGTATAGGGGAATACCAGAACAGGGAAGTGGGAAGGAGTTGATGGAGGAAGAGGGGGAGGGAAGAGAGCTTATGGGACTTGCGGGGAGTGGGGACCCAGAAAATAGGAAATCATTTGAAATGTTAATAAAGAATACATCAAACAAAAGAAAAAAGAAAAAACTCTATTTATAGTAAGTACAGGGAAAAAAATTCAAAGTCTCTTAACTGTGGGCTCCACTAAAATACTTCTTCTTTCAAGAGGGAAACATATCAGGGCACAGTCACAATCAAAAACGAAACTCGAACTCCAATGATTCAATGTCTGGGATCCAACTCATGATTTTCTGGGCTCCTCCAAGGGCTTGGGTCACTTCTCCAGTTCTGCCCTTTGTAGCACACAGTTTGTCTTCTAGGCTACAGCTGCCTGTACTCCACTGCTGCTGCTGTTCTTGGTGGTCACAGCATGGTACTGGCATCTCCAAAATGCTGCTATCTTCCACTGTAATTAGACTTCACCAATAGCCTATGAGAGGCTCTCTTCATGGTGATAAGCCTCTGCTCCTATGCATGACCCCTTCAAGTCCTGGGCCATCAATTGCAACTGAGGCTGTACCTTCACCAGTGGCCTTCCATGGCCTCTTACTGTGCCAAGAGCCTCAGCTGCTTTTCATGACCCCTTCATGCCTTCAAAACCAGAACCATCTGGGTGACTCTTACACAGTACCAAGTCCAGCCACAGCACAAAATACAACTGTGGCTATCTCTGGAACACACTCTCTGTGCTCTCAGAAAACACTTCCCAGAAGATTTCACCTCAGTGATGCTGGTCTCTTCTTAATCACTGCTAATGTCTTAGCTCCAGCTAACCAGCATCAATAGTCCCAGTAACACAAAGGTTCGATTTAGTGGTTCTGGTGTCTTGTTAATCACAGCTAATTCCTCAGCCCCAGCTAACCAAAACCACAAAATCTTCACAACCAAAACATGGCCACTGTAAGAGTCTTTAATCTTCCCTCTGAAATTTCACAAGCCAGGCTTCCATCTTCTGCACTGTTCTTAACATTGTCTTCCAAGCTCCTAAAGAACTTTCCACCAAGTTCTTAATATTGAATGGATCATCTAGCCCAAAGTTCCAAAGTCCTTCCACAGTCCTCCCCAAAACATTGTCAGGTTGTCACAGGAATGCCCCACTATTCTTGTACCAATTTGTCTTAGTCAAGGTTTCTATTCCTGCAAAAACATCATGACCAAGAAACAAGTTGGGGAGGAAAGGGTTTATTCAGCTTACACTTCTGTATTGCTGTTCATCACAAAAGGAAGTTAGGACTGGAACTCAAGCAGGGTTGGAAGCAGGAGCTGATGCAGAGGCCACGGAGGGATGTTCCTTACTGGCTTGCTTCCCCTGGCTTGCTCAGCCTGCTTTCGTATAGAAGCCAAGAACACCAGCCCAAAGGTGGTACCACCCACAAGGGGCCCTCCCCGCCTGATCGCTAATTGAGAAAATGCCCCACAGCTGGATCTCATGGAGGCACTTCCCCAACTGAAGCTCCTTTCTCTGTGATAATTCCAGCCTGTGTCAAGTTGACACACAAAACCAGCCAGTACACTTGTAGAGTTCAGGAATATCTATTCCCAAGGCAGACTATGATCAGAACATGAATTTGAGGAAGAAGAAGAAAATCCTCTGGTATCCCTGAAAGTCTGTGGTTTAAGGAATATTTTTAGTTCATTACCAGCTGTCAGGCAATAACTGAGACTTTTTAGTAGAACCTAATATGAAATTTCAGCTCTCATTCTATTTTGAGTAGCTACTATAGTTAATGTATATATATGTATATGTATATATATATGAAAAAATATAGATGGAGCCTGAGACCTGGGAATGTACCAGGCTGTTTCAACCATTAAAAGACTATATGTCATATGTAGTCATACAAGTCACAGAAGTCTGTCTGATACTAGACTATTTCCACTGGTCTTTTAAGTGGCGTCCTTACAGGTTTTTTACATTAAAAAATTTGTGATTAATTACTCATTAAGTACTTACATATGTGTGTATTTTTAGGATGTTGTTAGTCTCATGTAATCTGTAAATTATAATAGCTAGTTGATAATGACAATGGATTTTCTCACATGTAGGACAGGATATGAAATTCTGGAGCTCAAGTGGAGAGCATCAGGCCAGATATTTGGCAGTTCCCTTTTCTGACCATTTACTTTCCTGAATCAGACAAGAACCAGACATGGGTAATATCACCAAGTTCCTTCTATTTATATTTATGAAATATTTATATTTCATAGTAGAATGTGCCTGCTAATGGTCAAATAGTGTGTCATAATCTCCCAAGTGCTATCCATCTGTACATGACCATCATTACAAAAAGATCATGCTGGACTTTTTAATGTACAGTCATTCTACTGCACAACAATAGGTTTCCCAAAAGTTAATAAACCTCAGTGAAAATTGTTTGTTTATAGACCGAGGGCATTTTCCCTTACCTTCATGAATTCACCAAATCTAATATTGTCTTTTATGTTCTATATTAATCTAACATTATAGAAATTCAGAAAGTTCGTTGTATCATTACACTTATATTCTCCTATCGACTAAGGTAGATATTGTAATACTTGACTTTTTAACATGAAATAAGCATGCTTATTGTTAAATAAAATCAGGTAAACAAAATATGTTAAGGGACATGCAGAAAATTAAAATCCATAAAAATCTCAAAACTTAAAATGCACAAGAAAAATTGATGTTAAGTATACAAGTGTTTTACTCAGAATGTGTATAATAATATATTGAATATCATTCCAATAAACTCATTTAGACATTTGAAATTAAAATATATATATTTAGAATTTTTGTGAATGCTGGAATGTAAGAACTAAGAAATTTTTACTCAAAAAGTGTCATTGAATACTCATCCAATCACAAGCAATAAATAAAATAAAAAAAGATCTCCCTTTTCTTTTTCCCAAGTGATGAGTTTTCCAGACATAGGCTTCCATTCCCAACATAACTAATATTTTCCCGTGGAAGTGTGTTTTATGTTTAGCATGAACAAACATCTCTGGTTGTTACTCAGTATGTGTAGCAGTTGTAGGAAGATATCCCAGAGAGCAAATCTTGAATCTTCTAACCCAGCCAAAACTTTCAACATGTAACTTTTCCTTGAAAATTCATTAAGCAATGTTGCTTACATTCATACAGGCTGTTTATTGCTATTGCGTTGCTATGATATATTTCAGCATTGATGAAGTTGGTTATACTCATTCTAGTTTTGATAACATTTACTGAGTATCTTCTATATCTTAGAATTATATTGGAAGTATAAGTAATAATATTAATATAGAAAAATATTATTGTGATGTTATAATTCTTGGTTGCTTTGGTTATTGCTGAGCACTTACCTTTAGAACCAAGCATTTGGTGTAGTTAACAGGTGAAGGGACATCTTAACAAGCACACTGTGAGGGACCGTCCTGTAAACTGCCCTTTTGATATGCTTCTTCTCTAATTGGTTTTGTCAGTGCTGACAAAATCAGCACATATATACCTAGAATTATGATAATTTTAAACAGCGTTTTACTGAATCATAACAGTGGTGTTGGGAGTGAAGACCCTGAGTCAAAACCACTGACAGAAATTGTGGTCATATTAAAAATGCAAATGTTAACAAGAGCACTTCACCTACAGATGCAGAGACAAACATGGAAACAGGAATGTAGTAATAAACACTATAAGACATGATCCTCAAAAATGCTTAAGTGTGCTCTGGACGGAACATTAACATTTCATTGTGAAGTGAGAATGTCTTATTCATTAGTGCCTTCAAAAACTTGACAATTGAAAGATACATACATACATACAAAAGGCATCACTTTCCAATACAAAATAACATGTGATGTCTACAAAAGAAGAATTTAAATGAGGAGAAATCTGTCATTTACCACCTTCTGGCTTTATGGGGACAATGCTATTGAAAGTAACATACTTGGCCCCTGAAGTGAATCACATTCTGAAGAATAACCATGAAAGCAAGAGTCCAGAAGAAGAAAAGGGATAAAATAATCAGGAAGGAAAGACAGTTTCTATTCTATATTTATAAACATTCAAAAGAGTGGGGTTAAGAAGAAAAAACAGTATGTAACTATAGTGCCATCAGAAATTTTTGCTTATTTCTGTAGAGTCATGTCAATTATGAAAATCAAAGTGATCTCTTGGGACATAGTCTTAAGAAAGTATTTTAAGAATAGACAGATTAAAACTTCTAGGGCAGTTTTCAGCTTGAAAACTCTAGAAAGTCTAGAGCAGGAGAGCTTAAAGTCTCAGCATTTGCCAGAGGAAGGTAAAGAGACAAACCATTTGTAAGCAGTCACATAGTAGAAAGGAAGACTCAGAGAAAGAGCGACAGATTACAAATTATCAAAGTAAACAAATTTAGGCACTTGAAAGAAGAGAAGAAAAAAGACAAGTTAAACTTTTCTGAATTAGGCAAGTTGATCCCTCAGAACTGTCTGAAGGTATTATAGGGACTGCACACAGACAAAAGATTTCAGGAAAGAAGTTTGTTGTTATTGAAGGGTTGCATAAGTGGTCTTCCTATCACCTTATCATAGGTAAGGATCAATATGCCTTTCTTACCTTGGTCTGATCCGCCCCGTGATCTGTTCTGACCAATAGACATTTTCCACTGAGTTAGCCTCTTCTAATACTATTGTAAATATCTAGATAGAATTTTACTAACTGATGCCTACCATTAAGGAAAACTGCCTAGAATGATCCAAACTTTAGGTAGAAGTATGTGTCGTAGGGCAATAAATTAACACTAAATTTTGTCCTTATGTTGTTTACATCTCGGATTTGCTAAGAAAGATGTAACTATATTGACGTATTTTTTCTGAATTGATGCTTTCAAAAAAGTTTCAGTTTCTGATAAGTATGAGGTAGACTTGGTGAAAGTGTAGTACTTCACTGAGACATATTGATATATTTTTCTAAACTTATGCTCTTTTTAAATGTTCAGTTTCTAAAAATACAAAACAATATTGGCTTTGGCACAGAAATAGTAACAATGTATATGACATCCTATGAAAAATATTTTTGTATTTTCTCAGTGTCCCTTCATGTTTGTTAGACAACTAGATAAGTCTGTGTGATGACTAGATGGGTCATATAATTATAAAGGTTAACGAAGTAAAAATATGACAAGAAAAAATTGTCCACTTCTTACTAAATTATTACATATAACTTGGCTTTCTTTTAAAAAAGTGGTTCATATTTAATTTATAAAAAAGTGAAATAAATAAAAATAGAAAAATGACAGAGATCTCAAGCTGTTGGGTTTGAATTTTTGGCAGAGAATTCTTTTATACAAAAATGAGAAAAGAAATGTTGGGTGAGGGTGCCAAACATCCGCCTCTGTGGTGCTGTTCAGGCTTCCATAACACTGCCTCAGAGGCCACAAACCAATCAGGATCCTGGCTGAGCCAAGGGAAGAAAATAATTTGAAATATTGGCATTCACACTGTGGGAATTGCATGACCCCTATGGACATCCAAGCCCATCATTCTCCTTCTTAACCCTATACCACTCCTTTCTAAGTTTTCAGGATTATTCTCAGAATTGATAAGCATGTGGAATTGCTGCTCAGTAGCCACACTCTTCATTTCTTATGTGCTTTGCAGTTCATAATTTTGAAAAACTTTTTCTAAATTAATATATAGGATCATAATGAATTTCACTGAATACAGCCAGCTTCATATAAGCTAGAGATGTTACTAAAGCATTTGACACATTTCTGATGATGGGTTTGATATTTTTTACTTGATTTTATGCCAATGATATTAAAATACTTTATAATTTAGTAGGCACATATTTGTTGAACCAGAATGGGGTTATTAAAATATATATTTTATTTATAGTCTTTCTGGTCATGAAATAAAAGGCACAATTTGACAACCAAGACTGAGAGAACAAATGGAAATGCTTGGCCTTATTTTGTGATTTGAATTTCATACTTAGTTGAAAATTGAATGGCCTCTTCAGGACCAAACTGTCTCTTTGACAAGCTAGTTGAGCTCTTCTGAAATCAGGAAAGAACTGAAATGGAAGATAGGCTAAGACACCTTACAAGGTAGGGTGCAGAATTTTGCCACACTTCTTCCGTAATTTTTTGATAATTCCTATAGTAATTACAAGATTCTGGAGATGCAAACATCTTTATTATCTATGCAAAACATCTGCTGGGAGCATATTTTCCAAACTTTCAAGGCCTTAAAAAGGGGCAAAATGATTTGGAAGTGACATTTTATTGCACTATTCCTTCACTCAAGTGCCAGACTTGTTCTAGGTGAATTAAGAGGTCCAGTTCTAAGACAGAGATCACAAAAAGAGCTCAAAAGAGTTCATTTATATGGCACTAGTACCATGCTCTGTTCTTTAAATGAATGCTTTTGAACAAAATGCTAATTTTAATTGTTAGTTGTTCCTGTTAAACATTTCTTCCACTAATTAATACAAATGCAGTAACTCTGAATGGATAACCACAGGTAACCAGTTCAAGAAGCATCTGGTGGGAATGCTTTATATTGAGAAGCTATCATATAGATTTTACGGTACAAAAATCTTTCTATTAGTCACTCTCTCTCTCTCCCATGCTTAAAATATTTTCTAAAAGTAACTCCAATTTCTGTTTAGAAAGGTATGATTTCTATATTTTAAGTATTTAAGTGGTTTGCATCTTTAGCAAATTTCCCTAAGAGTTGAAGACTCAGAGATGAAAACACAAGTTTTGACATAAATGTGTGTGTGTGTGTGTGTGTGTGTGTGTGCAAAGTTCCTCACTCAGACCCAAGCATCCTGCTTTCTGTAAGGTCACCAGTGAAATCAGCACACAACATACAACCATGTCTAAAACATAGTATCTTCTTCAGCTTAACACAAAATTAAGTAAAATAAAACCAAACCAACCAAAACAAAACTCATTGAAATTTTTGTTTTGTGCAATATTTTTTTGTGTATTTGTCCTTCTTCATGTCACATAAACTATTTCTTTCTAACTCACACCAGTTTCAAAATCACAGTGACCCAAAATTCCAGTTCCAGTGAACATGACACCCTCTTCTGCCCTTCACAGGAGCCAAGCACACATGTGGCACACATGCCTATAGGCAGAGACTCATAGATATAAAATGAAAAGAATACAATTACTATTTGAAAATACTGACAATTATACATTAATTATTTTATTAGTATAGTTTATTAGCATAGTTTAGATATCTATATTCAAAAATAAAGTATTGAATATGTATAATTGTGTAAGTAACATATGATATACATCTTCATATATTTATATACAATAAATTCCCTTTGAAATATGGATAATTTATATAGTGGTTATACATTACATTTATAGTTTAATTTGCTTATTTCTTTAAAAATTACTCCATGTATTAGTCACCTTTCTTTTGCTGTGATAAGATAATATAAACTAGGCAGCTTACACAATGAACCATTTATTTCTGCTTACAGGTCTAGCAGTATAAGCTCCATCATGGTTGGGAGGCAGAACACCAAGTGGACAGCATAGCATCAGGGGCAAGAATACAGTAGATCACATTTTATTTCATAGCAAATACAACACAGAATGTAAACTAAATGTAGAGTGAAGCTAAAAAAGCTTGAAGCTATCCCACAGAGGCATGCTTTTCCCACAATGCACTACTCCTAACATTCCCTAAAGGGACCAAATATTCAAATACCTCAATCTCTTGGGGATACTTATAATCAAATCATCATGTCCTTTTTGTTTTCAAAATGAAACATGGAATTGAAAATATGGAAGATAAATATGCCTTGTCAGATTCTGAAAGTAAATAGCTAGTACAAATAATCACTGCCTGCTCTAGGTTGTTTTAATGTTCCTTCTGCCTCAGGGATGCTTCACAGACAAAGTTCCATGACAATTGCTAGATTAATGTTCAGTTACCCAGATTGCAATTAATGCAGGTTTGATGGTGCTAAAGCATACCCTCCATCTCAGCCTTCAACATGCCTTCTCTAATTGACTAAATACAAAGGTTTGAAACAGTATTATAATATTATGCCTCCTTTGATTTATCTGAACAGTAATTTCCACAAAAGCACAGGTCCTGCTTTTTCCTCTGTAAATAAATCACATTCCAGTATTTCAAAAGGAAGTGAGTTTTCTGGAGCTGGTATTGCTTTCTTGCAATTTTTTTCTAAGTTTTCCGAAGTTAAATTTTGAGGCACAAAAACTGTATCAAAAATAATAACCTTGAAGACATGAACAAGTAACAGCTAATACTATTCTGGGTATTTTATGCTTTAGTCTCTAGCTTGTTTTATCAAAATAAACAATTTCTAGAAATTTCTGAATAACTAATTTATCTTAATTATGGATCATAAAGATCAAAAAAATGTGTCCAGAAAAGTCTTATCAATCTTCCTCTAGGCAGGAGGATTGGTTACTCTCATTGTGCAAAAGTGAATATTGACTCTGACCTCAGGGAAAAATAAAACCTACTCCTTTCTTCATTACTTTGATGTTCAAGGAGTGTTTTGCCTTTATCAGACATACCGATAACCACAGAAGCCATGAAAACAAACAAAAGAAAGCTAAACAAGAGAAAAATCCATCATTTTCCCTGATGGTCTCTTTCTCAGGGACAAGATACAAGATTATCTTACACTTGACAATTGAACAATTTGACACTAAGGAGGATGAGCAATGCCCAGCCAATTCAAGGTCACACTGCAATGGAGAAAAACATGAGTTTTAAGCCAGAAAACAGAGAGGGTAATCATTAGAGAGATGGCACAAAAAAGTGTAAATTTACTAGAGAATGAAAGATTATCTTTTAGAATTAAAAGGAAAAGTAATTTTAAGTGCCCCCTCCCTTTGCTGTTCCTCTGCACAGTATCTAACTATTGTTCTGTGTTCATTGGATTCCCTGTGGTGTGATGTTGAGCCAGCATCCTCTATGACCTTTTACTATGTTAATGACTCTCTTTGCAGAAGCCATCACTCATTCCCTGCTTCTGATATCATTCATATGGTCTGGTTCTTGACATGTAATTTTACATCTTTTCAAAATCAAACTAGACCAGAGGTCATGGCAATAGTAAATAAGTCTAGATAGATGATTTTTACTACACCCAAATATGTATGAAAGGAAGTATCTTTGACTTATAAGAATTTTAAGCTTCCATTTATAAATTTTATTATAAATTCATCATGTAAGTCTTAATATTCCATTCAATCATATATGTATACATGTATAAAGTTCATTATATTCTATTTCATAATAGTGTGGATTTTGGTTTGTGGAAATTTATATGTTAATAGATATTGTTTTGTTTTGTTTTTTTGAGACAGAGTTTCTCTGTATAGCCCTGGCTGTCCTGGAACTCACTCTGTAGACCAAGCTGGCCTCAAACTCAGAAATCTGCCTGCCTCTGCCTCCCCAGTGCTGGGATCAAAAGCGTGTGCCACCACTGCCCTGCTTTTTTAAGATTTTGGTCTGAAACTATATTCATGGTATATATTTTGTTCTATGTATATGATTATAAGTGAGTGCTTATATGTGTGTACTTGGGTATGTGTGCATGTATGAGTATTCATGTAATATATGCATTGTAAGATAGAGATTACAATCATAGTTTTGAAACAAGGTTTGTTGTCATCCAGGACATCCTGGAGGCAAGCTGTAGGGATCCACTTCTCCCCTAGGAGAAAATTAGGTATTTATTTTTTACATAGGTTCTAGGAATGAAGCGCACATTATTATACTTCCATAGCAAATATTCAACTGACCTCTCTCTTATCTTTATTATTCTGCTTTGTTGAATTGACCCCAATTATTTGAGAACATAAGAACATACTGTTGAAAATATTCTGGTTATTTTGTGACAGGTATTTAGGCAAGTGATAGAAAAACAAAATGAGAATACTTGACACTGATTAAATTCACTGAAAAAAATCCTTGAATCATACGTGCCAGCAAATACGACTAAATATACTGTCATTTATACATTGGGAACAAGATTTTGTGGACAGGTGAACAGTGCTGTTGCAAACAGTCACATGATTCTGTTTATTTTATTTTAGCTTTCATCCTAAGATTTAGGTTTTGGTTTTGTTTTGTTTTGATTTGTTTTGTTGTTTAGTTTTGTTTTATCTTCATGATTCCTAAATGAAACCTTTTGGGAAAGGAAGAATGTTGTAGGTATGAGAGTCAGATGCCTCATTTGCACACAGTCCATTTCCTTTTCTTGTTTTGTTTCCTAAGACCTGTATTTGTATTTCAGCTGCCTCTGTCAAACTGAGCCTCTTTTCCTTCTGCCTTCTCATGTTGCTGTTATAAAACTTCTATGAAGCAGCAGAAGAGAAACATGGCTTTCTCAGCTTCCTCCTGTTAACAATGGGGGTCTACCCAAGGCTTACACATTGATAACTTTGCACGTACTGTTTTAGAGAGAGACATGGCTTTGATCATTGTTCTTTTGCATAGTAACAAATCGCTAGCCAGAGTTCTCCTTTTTCACCTCATTCTGGTACAGCATACTTCACTAAATTAGATGCAACGTCTGGTCTGTGTAGTGATCCATCAGCCATGGATTGAAATCCATGCAGAGGCAAGAGGATATTGATTTTTTTATCCTAACTAGAAAGCTATAATTTAATTTCTTACTATAATATAAAAACTATTTAACTGTCTTTGAATTGTGAAAACAATAATTACATTGGGCATAATTGTGATATACAACTTTGGCTAGCATATGCTGCTGCAGAACAAAGAAAGCTCTGATAAAGTCACTGTTGCTCAAATTTCCCATTTTAAAAATCAGCCCATTGACTAATTGAGCCACATCTGTGAATAAATATGAAATGATTTTTCCAATCTTCATGAAGCCATTCTCAGGTGTTACCTAAATTTAAAATTATGAAATACTTCATAAAAAAGAAAATTTGAGTTTTGGGTGGATTTAAAATTAAAATGCAAGGAAAATGTATTTCAATAGAGGAACTCATTCTTAATGTGGATATAGAATTAGTACAAATATGATACACAGTTATATGTTCTTCTTGTACCTAGATTTCTCTATTGAACCTCATTTGATTAAGGAAAACACAAAGAATTGAATCTAGGACTAGTGCAACTGGCTCACACACCACAACACCCTTATCTAATTTCATATTTTTAACATCCTGTTTCACATGGCTAATCCTAATCTTTCTCTTAGTTTAATACTTCTAGAATACCTATTAGAAGGTTTCCAATTGGTAACCCCCCCATATATTACTTAAGAGTGCATGCATTAAATAATAATAAAAAATGATGATGTTTACCACCTCTAATGTGCATACACTTCCTTTGCTTTATTATTGCACTTAAATTTTATAACTTTGACAACTGTGAACATTTTGTTCCTTGGTGATATATATATATGTATGTGTGTGTGTGTGTGTGTGTGTGTGTGTGTGTTAGGGATAGTAGGTGCATTTTAAAAAATAACAACAATGTAAAAATAAACCATCTTTTTGTAAGATAAATGATTACATAGTTCTCAAATTTATATATCAGAAGTAGAACGAATTAGAAGAACTTTGTTCATTCAGTAAATGTAAAACTAAATACTATCATATGATAAATTGAAGAAATGCTGTATCATGTATATTAACACTGATGCTTTTTCCTAATAACAAATAAAATGTATCTCTATGGTTCATTTTTCATTGGCTTTCAGTCCTCCAGTTCTTTATATATTCTGTGACATATTTCACAACTGTATTTGAATGTAACATGCATCTGTAATATTTAAAAAGTGCTATTATTAAGAATGTACTATGTGATATGAGGTAAGCATTCAACAAGTAGAATGGCTCACATGATTTGATTTTCTGTGTTGACATTATGACATTTTATGAGAATTTTTTATCATTAATTGTCACTTTATTTCATAAGATAATCTCTAAATAATAGTACTCAAATTATTCTCCTGATTGACATAAGTTAATGGGCTTTTATAGGAGGAGTTCCTGGCAGGCAAAGTCACACAGTATTACATGATGCCTAATTCAGTGTATACCTACTGTGGTTAAGTTTAGTAAATACTTCCCATAGCTACTTTGTATGCACACCTAAACAATAATAAAGGGAAATCATCAAAAGGTTAGTGTGTATAGATTAAGATGCTTATTTTTCATAAATATTTTCAGTTTCCTTGTTTCTAAATGAAAGCTTATTAAAATGAATGTGTCAATCACTATTTACCTATTTACATTAATGATAGATTTTATTATATTTATTAATACAAAAAACTATACTAATAACCTCAACTTAGTTTAATAAGACTAGGTAGTTACTTTTATAGAATCAAGTTGGTACTAGAATATTGGCACTCAAAAGAGAAAGCAAATACATGGGATACATTCAAAATAAGCAGAAGTAGAAAATAAATGACATTACAACAAATAAAAATGGGTGAAACAATTTTAAACTCATGTATATTGAAATTTTACTGAATAAAGAAAATTGCACACATTTCAGTCAAAACCCTGACTGCTCTTTCCCTAGTGCACTTCCTTGTTCTCCACCAACCCCAACCACCTGCTTTCTAGGCCCCTGTTTCCTACTCTGCCATTGCTGCCTGTATCCAATACACACAAGGTACTCAGCTCTCATTTCCGATGCTTTGGTAAATGAGAATCTAATATTAATAGATGACATCTCTGAGCATATTTTCTTTCCTAAATTGCTTAATTTAAGAATGTAAACCATTTCTTACATTCATACTAAGGAACGATGTCCATTAGAAAGTAGAAAAGTCATTTGATATAGTTTTTATTGATCTGATATTTGCATACATGACATTTATAGATTCTGTACCTAGAGTTAAAAGAATAAGAGAAGGGTACCCGTAGACATGGGAAGGATCATTCCAGGGACATGTATGTAATTTGGAAGGTATTGCCAGAAAGTTCTGCCCACATTTTTCATGCATTGGTGTTTGGGGGCTTGCAAATATACAACAGTAAGTTGGTTACTCTACTTAACCACCCAGTGTGAGTACTGATACAATAAAGAGAGCTGAATGACCAACAATTCTCTGTTTCACACAGAATCATGATTCAGCATTTTCATAGTGATGACTACAGCTGACAAACATATCAAATAGCTTTCTATAGGAAAATTCTTGGAACCTGGAGAGATGATTCAGCTCACAAAAGCATTTGTTCTTACAGAATCCCTGGCTTATATATCCAGGACCCATATGGTAGCTCACAACCCAGGTGAGAACTGTTCAGTTCTAAGGTATTTGATGCCCTCTTCTGACTCCAAGTGCAGAAGACATATACATGCCATGCATGAAATCATGCAACTAAAGCACTCACACAAGTATAGTAAAATTAATAAATCCAATATGTTTTTGTTTTTTAAAGTTGTTATGCAGATTGTGTGTGTGTTTGTGTGTGTGTGTATGTGTGTCTGTATATATATGTTAAAGGCAGAGAAAATTGTCACAGATGAAAGGGGAATGTTCAAATAATTTTATACAAATATAAGCTCATCTATTTAAATCTCAAAACATTTAATTCTAGAATTAAATGAAGACAAGAGACATTTGTAAGGTCTGTTTTTATGTACTGCAATAATATGCAATTATCATTTCTGTAATTTAATAATTTGGCTGATATTAATTTTTGTCCATTTTTCCCTCTGCTATTAATGTCAGGAATTTTCTGGTTAAAAACAATAATGGGCTTTCTCATTTTGTTTATCATAAGATTTTCAATACATAATCATTAAGAAAAGCACATATCTAAATCAAGGTAACATATCACCTTTATGGCCCTAGTATTCAATACATGGTTTTGAAATAAAAAAAAAAACTACTATTAACATACTCGTGGGCAGTTGGTGGGATGGAGTAAACAATATGTCAGCGTGAGCACTGGAAAGTAACTTGGATACTTGTAAAAGAAAAACAATTGGCTAAAACTGTCAGGGGTGAATTTAAAGTATCTTTTAAAACCACGTATGCCCATTGCTTACATGGTTTCTAAACTTTATCTCTTCTTTGTATTTTCCACTGCCGGAGTTTTAGATCTTCCATGTTTGTACATTGATATGCTGTTTTACAGATTTTCATCTTATACAAAAGGAAATGTGTATTACTAAATAAGATGTGTTATACACTATCACAGTATAGTGTATAACACACATCTCATAATGCAAAAACATGTATTGTACTATGAATGCCTAGAACATTTTATATCTCCTGGACATGCACATATATACCATTTTCAGATGAATATATAAATAAATGTTACAGAGGAATAACATAATATTTCTCATGTTAAATGAGAAGTTATGCTCTTGTAATCTTTTTGAAGTGATCCCAAGGCATTTCATCCTCTGCCATGGTGCAGATAGTGGGAGCTGGATCTCCTATGATCTTTGTCTGCTGCTCTTCTAACTTCTGTATGAACCTGATAATTGTCTTAGAGTAGTGTGCTCTGTTTGGGGATCTGTGAAATTCAGGTCACTTCTGTTGTTTATAGGGCGGAGTTCTAACAACCACACCTTGTGTGTACAAGCATTTATCCAGCAAAATAGTAGTTATAAATGCTTATTAATGAATAAGGAAAATAAATAGCATTTCTAATTAAAATGCTAACTAAATGAAATCAGTGAATTATTATACAATTTTTCTTTATATTTTGTACATTGGTAATCACATCAAACCATTTAGAATCTGTTCTTTGTGTTATGTTTTCATAATTACGAAGATCATTTATGTTACTTTAAAATCTCTGAAGACTGTTTCTATGAATATTGTCAATTGTGTTCTTAATTTTAAATGGATTTTACTTTGCTTAAAGGTGAATCATGGTATGCACTCACTAATAAGTGGATATTAACCTAGAAAACTGGAATACCCAAAACATAATCCACACATCAAATGAGGTACAAGAAGAAAGGAGGAGCGGTCCCTTGTTCTGGAAAGACTCAGTGAAGCAGTATTTGGCAAAACCAGAACGGGGAAGTGGGAAGGAGTGGGTGGGAGAACCGGGGGAGAGAAGGGGGCTTACGGGACTTTCAGGGAGTGGGAGGCTAGAAAAGGGGAAATCATTTGAAATGTAAATAAAAAAATATCGAATAAAAAATTTTAGAATGTTTGTCTTGGTACTTATTCAGTACATTTTTTGAGAAAGGTCAAATCCAGGATTCTATGTTTTCTAACAAAGGCATGTGGTGTTTGAGTTGCTGTGACACAGTAGTGCAATATTAACTCATACTTTGCAATATAAACAATGAAAGAAAAGAAAATTAAGATTCTTTTATTGAGATGCAAGCTTGCTATATTTTTCTAAATTATTTGATTTTTGAATAGGGAAGGAAATAGGAATGTACACATAGAATGTAAATAATGTGTAGGTAGCATAGGATAAGTATTATCTAGATGTTATAGCTCATTAATGGAGCTGAGACAGAAGCATTGTTATCAGTTTAAGTCCAACTTGGGTTTACCCATTTCTAAAAAATAAAGGAAATCATAAGTAGTGTCACATAGTTCATAAGCACTGCAAAGTTTCTTAATAACACAAAAGTAATATACAGAATTAAAGCCATACTAAAATATATATCCAAAGACCAATTGCAGTATGGCTATTTCAGGCACTTCCAAGAAAACCATCTTTGTGAGTAAAAAACCCACTATAATTTTTTGCTGTAGTCTAGAAATTTGTTTACATTGAAAACTTAGAAATTAGCTTATAAAAAAGATTTCTGTGTTTTCTTTTCTAATACTTTAGTTCAGTTTGTCAAGATGATTTCTCTTTTTTCACTTCAATTTCTTTGAGGTAATTTATATTGCTCAGCCGGCAACTTTTTTAGTGCTTGTGTATGTATGCAGGATTTTGTATTTCATGCCTCACCTTAACTGGAATAGTATTAATTGATTAAACATGAAAACGAGCATCTAGAGTAATGAAAAGATGACCTTAGTATACATGACACCCTTCTATAACAAATTCTCTGTAGAGGCATTAGCCAAAACCACCTATCATTACAGTGAGAAAAGGTATGTTTTGGGTGATAGTTTTGAATATGATCACTGTAATCTGGTCCCTAAAACTTAAAAATCAATCAACTTTGTAATTAGTTAAACTGTTATTTCTTTAATACATTTACTCGGATTCTATAATTCTACAAAAAACTAAGACCCCATATCTACCATTCTTGCTAAATTAGGAACACAATAAATATAAACTTTTCCTCCAAGAGTTCAGAGTCAAGTGTAAAAAAGTATAAGAAAGGAATTAAAAATATACTTTCTTGTGTGGCATGTAATATTGCAGCATCGGGGAATATGACTAGAATGTGGCTTCTTCGAGGGTTTAGAAAGTTTTAAGTCTTTAGAAGGGTGCTAAGAGCATAGAATGGAGATGCCAATGGATGACATAATCTGTGTCTATAATGGTATACACTTAGATTGATTTCTGTGCAGATATAATCAACTGTAAAATAAATAGCATAAGCACATTTGGCATGGATTCTTAAGCACTATTGTCTAGTAACTCATAGTAGTTCACAGGTCATACTTCATCTACAGTGTGCATGGAGATGTTGCTCTTTGCCCATATTTAAAGATTCATGTTTTCTTCTGGGTTTGCTACCTTATTGCTCTTTGCAGTTATTAGTTATGATTGATTAAAACAAGGAATGTAAAATAAAATTTCCATGTCAATGTTACAATAGATCTTCTTATAATATAATAAGCTATTATAAAACAGAGCCTAGGGATAATTTGTGAGTTTTTCATGTAAAATGATGAGATTAACTTTGAAATATAGAATTAAATTAGAAATCATGCTGATTAATAAAAAACCAGTAGAAAAATGGGGGAAATCTCTATTGATAACTTTTGGTATAATCTACAAGGACCTTCTTCAATTGTCCCCTGAAGGAGGTATGTTAAGCTCAACAGACCTCTCTGGTGTCAATAGTTAATTCGATGATGGTGTCCACGAAAAGCAGTAAACAATACCAAGGATTTCGGGATACATAAAATCAGCTCCCACATTGTTCTCTTGAAAGACCATCTGAGCCAGGTGGTGGTGCTGCACGCCTTTAATCCCAGCACTTGGGAGGCAAAGGCAGGTGGATTTCTGAGTTTGAGGCCAGCCTGGTCTACAGAGTGAGTTCCAGGTCAGCCAGGGCTATACAGAGAGACCCTGTCTCGAAAAACCAACCACCACCACCCCCCAAAAAAAAAAACAAAAAGAAAAAAAGAAAAAAGAAAGAAAGACTGTCTGTAAAAAGGCATAGGCCAAGGAAATTCCTGCAAGAGCAGACGGGCACAGAGACAGCTTCCAGCTTACGTCTTACAGGGACAGTGCTTAGAGAGCTTGAACAGTATTGAGGATGGACTCTTTGAAATATTCCTGTCTGAAATTACCTTCACTGTTGGTCTGCGTGCATGGCTGAGGTGATTATTTAGCTGAGAATTCATTTGGACAACATATGTCAAGGTTTTGTCAGCTGCTTGAGTTTTATCTGAGATAAAGGAAGATACCTGAAGGATTTTTTTTTCTCACTTGTTCTAATATATGATTGTTTAGGGACACTCTTGATTAATATTTTTTTATTTCTGAAAGTATTTAAATGTGGGCTTTAGTCCTTTATGTGATGCTTTGACTTGATATTAGCACAATGGTGTGCAGACAAGAGTTTGGTATAGCTGTCCTCTGAGAGGCTCTGTCAACAACTGACTAAGATAGATGCAGATATTCACAGCCAACCATTGGACTTAGACCAGGGATCCAAATGGAAGAGTTAGGAAAAGGACTCCAAGAGCTGAAGGGGATTGCATCCCCATAGGAAGGACACAGTATCAATTAACCTGAGCTCTCAGAGCTCCCAAAGAGTAACCTCCAACCAAAGATGGGTCCATGGCTCCTGTTATATATGTAGCAGAGGACTGCCTCATCTGGCATCAGTGGAAGGGGAGGCACTCCATCCTTTGGAGATTGGATGCTTCAGGGAAGAGGAATGCTAGAGGGGTGAGGTAGGAGTGGGTAAAGGGGCATCCTCTTAACACTCCTCCACTGCTGGTGGGGTTGCAAATTGGTACAACCACTCTGGAAAGCAGTCTGGTGGTTCCTCCGAAAACTGGGCACCTCACTTCCAGAAGATCCTGCTATACCACTCCTGGGCATATACCCAGAAGACTCCCCACCATGTAATAAGGATACATGCTCTACTATGTTCATAGCAGCCCTATTTATAATTGCCAGATGCTGGAAAGAACCCAGGTATCCCTCAACAGAAGAGTGGATGCAAAAAATGTGGTATATCTACACAATGGAGTACTATTCAGCCATTAGAAACAATGAATTCATGAAATTCTTAGGCAAATGGATGGAGCTAGAGAATATCATACTAAGTGAGGTAACCCAGACTCAAAAGGTGAATCATGGTATGCACTCACTAATAAGTGGATATTAACCTAGAAAACTGGAATACCCAAAACATAATCCACACATCAAATGAGGTACAAGAAGAAAGGAGGAGTGGCCCCTGGTTCTGGAAAGACTCAGTGAAACAGTATTCGGCAAAACCAGAACGGGGAAGTGGGAAGGGGTGGGTGGGAGGACAGGGGAAGAGAAGGGAGCTTACGGGACTTTCGGGGAGTGGGGGGGGGGCTAGAAAAGGGAAATCATTTGAAATGTAAATAAATTATATCGAATAAAAAAATTAAAAAAAGGGGGGGCATCCTCTTACAGGCAAAGGAGAGGGGCATGGGGTAGATGATTCATAGAGGGGAGACTGGAAATGGGAATAACTTCTGAAATGTAAACAAATACAATGATTATTAAATAAAAAAACAATAACTCGTTTTAACTCTTAATTTTTCCCTCATTATACATAAAGTCAAATGCAGTAATGTAACTATATTGTTTTACTCCAAACCTGGTTTTAAAACAAAAATTTTGTTAACTCCATGATAACATCCGACTTTGTAATGATAATATGACTATTATAAACAATTATAACAACTAAGAAAAGGAGACATGATATAAATTGGTCAGAAGTCCCATCAGTAAATCATGTTTCCCAAAAAAGATTCTAGATGTTTATGCAAAGAACAGTATTAATTGCAGTCATTGTGAGAATTTGTCCAGACTACAGATCTGGTTTGCTTACTATCAATTTGCCTCAATCCAGGGTAAACATGAAACTTGATGGTAAAAAGCCAAGTGTAATCCTGACAATGAAGTTCTTTAACATGCCATGGACATTTAGCTGTTTTTATAGAATTTGTCACCTGATCTAGTGGCCTGCTTCCTCCTCCTGAACCATTCCAGTAGCTCCTTTCCTGCTCCCCCTGAAATTCATGGGTTCTTTTTTATTATTATTGTTGCAATACACACACACACACACACACACACACACACACACACACACACTTGCTTTCAGTGTGTATACTTTTAGATTTAAATGTCTAAATTATATATTTGCTAGCCTTAATATTTGGAAATGAGGTTGCTATAGTTTCTCATTTTATTGTAGGTCACAGAAGCTAATATTTATGACTGTGTGTATGTGAGTGTGCTGCATGCCTATGTGTGTTTGAGCTTAAAGGAGACAATAAAACATATTGCCAGAAACAGTTTGGGTCAACAGTCAAGTACAACTTGAATCTAAACCACTTACAAAACTTGCAGAAGCAATTATAACTTGTATTGACACTTGATATAACACAAAGAAAAATTGTCTTGTAAATCAAGCTTCAGTAAAGAAAACTCTTTTGGTATCACTGGTACATTTTATAAAATTAAAGACCAAGGAAGTTGAATATGAGAAAAGCAAATAAGTCCACTACAAGTTGTAGCAGTAAGTTTTCTAATAATAGGGGTTAAATCAAAAGGTGGAAGCAATAATTAATAAATAATATGTAATGAATTCATCCCAAATTTTCTGCTTTTCATCTAGTGGAGAACAGAATACAAAGCTATAGCTGGGGTGGGATGGGCATTCTCCATGATCAAAGGCTGAAGACAGTCTATGTTTCTAACTAAAGAAATGTCTGTGATATTTTAATAATGAAGTAGAAAGGGGCGTGTCATTTCTGCCTGGAACTCCTGTATTAATATGCCAGTGCTGAAACAAATTTGATCATAAATTTCTACCTGAGTAAGGAAAAACTGTTGGTAGCAGAATAAATTGTATTCACATTTTAACATTGGACAACTTAGGGGAAACAAATCCTCTGTCTTTTTGGTGGCACTTTCCAAATATCATATTATCGAGTCACTTGTAAATAGAATGGTTAGTTTTATGGCCAATAAAATTTACACACATACACACACACACACACACAAACACAAAGAGAGTGAGAGAGGCAGAGACAGAGACAGAAACAGAAACAAAAACAAAAACAAAAACGGAGAGATATCAAGTATTATGTAGGAAGAAGTTGTTTGGAGGTAAATTTGGATGATAATATGTGCAAGTAACAATGTCATAATTACATAATTGCACCTTGCTAAACTAATATTCTTCTTTCCTATCAATCCATTTTCCTCAATCATGTTTCAGATACATGTATGCTCTTGTACATATGACTCATGCAAATATATGCAAATAGAAATATATATATGAACAAGTAAAAGGGTTAATACAAAAATTATATAATGTAAATGTAAATATTAATGTCTCATATATTTTATTTCTTCATTCTTATAGGTTCTACTCTAATAGAATAAAAGCATATTATACTTCTATCTATATGCCATTGCTAAAGATCAAAAGAAATGTATCAAATAAAGTGGAAAAGCTGAGAAAATTTATTCATGGATTATGTTCAAAATTAATTTTCACCTATACTCTCTGTATTCTTATCAATAAATCCTGTGAAAAAGAAGCACATGAGTTTCTGGGGAAAGAAAACAGTGTTTGGGTACAAGAAAACATTAGGGATATGACACTATATGCTTTAAGGTTACTATTCTAAATTAGATTTTACCCATAATATGAGTAATATTATGACATGTCCTTATCCAAGGTTTCCTATTTATTAATTGCCCGATTCCCATGCAGTGTAAAGCTCAAATTTCAGTAGTATTTTGAAATAAATAACAGAATAAGAATCTACTTAGTGAGGTGTCTGAATAGTCTTTCAAGTGCAGTACAGAAGCATTTATACTAATATCACCTAAGGATTATAAAACCAGGTCTCATATTTTACCTACACACCAGCAAACAGACCAAACAGAAAATCACAATACAGGAAATCTTAGTGCACAAATGTAGCCTTGGATAACTATACCCTATTGTACTTTGCCATAAAATCTGCATTTATATAAAGGAGAACTCTGTTTAATATGAGTGGAAAGTTTATGGTTATCAGTGTTTGTAAGTCCATAAACAACAACTACTACTTGATTTGGTAAATGGAGGCACCTATACAAGTAAGGACTTTTGCAGAATATTTGATCACACCATGAATGCCAAGATTGTGTTGTTTACTGGAAAAAAATCTATTCCTAGGTATGGTGTGGCTCAGCCCTAGCACACAGATTCAATCCAAGAGCTTTATGTTTATTGTAAACAGGATTAAATAAAGTCAACCATAGGTCCAGAAGTGTGGTAAGCAGCTAGTTGACAGGGTAAGACAAAACAATAGAGAGTAAGAGGAAGTTAGAAGAATGGATGGAGAATGGAATGGGAACTAGAATGGAGGGGCATTTCGCTTCTGGGATTTTGAGAAAGTGGGATGAAAGAGAAATCTCCCTTTTGTGACTTCTACATGAAGGAGGGCTAGCATGGTGTTTTCCCTGACTCTCTGAGTTAACAGGCTTTTCACCTTCAACTGACTCTGATTCTTTCTTGGTAAAAATTGAACATTTAAGATTTTGTAGACAACAACAGGGGACAAGGATTCTACAAGATGTTATTACTATATGTAAAAGGAATGATCCACATTCCCTTAGCTCGTGATGATATAAATTTTACATTTTAATAAAAATATTGAATTAGTTAGAGGTCAAATTAACAACTGTCATTACATTTCTTCAAAATAGAAAAAGGATCAGCAGAAATTTTTTCTCCTTTGGTACATATAGAAGGCTTCAAAAAGAATTCGATGAAGATAATCATAGCTGTGATATTCATGGGCTAAAGGGTTGGAGTGGAAAAAATGGATTCAAAACAAAAAAGATCCATACTACAGACAACATTCAGAAAGTAAACAGGAAAAAGTAATGAAAATTGGAGTGTATGCAGCCTCAATACTTACTTTAACATTATGAATGAACAATTTAGAGGGAAATTAGGAATTCATAATAGTTTCAAAGGAGATGTTAAACACTAAGCTCTCAAAGCTGTATTGAACTTTGGTGATGACAAAATAACAGCAGGGTTGTACTCTGATTCATCTGATTAATTATTTCTTTATTTTTCTTCTTTATTATTTTTTATTTTTATTGATTTTTTTCTTCATTTACATTTCAAAGGTTATACCACTTCCTAGTTTCCCTCTTCCTGAAAACCCCCAACCCATCTTCCCACCCCCTGCCTCCAAGAATATGCTCCTCCACCCAAATCACTCCCTTGACCCCCACTCCATTTCTCCACACTGGGGCCTCTATTAAGCCTTCACAGGACCAAGGACCTCTCCTCCCACTGATGCCTGACAAGGCATTCCTCTGCCATTTTTTTGGCTGGAACCATGTGTACTGCTTGGATGATGGCTTAGTCCCTGGGAGCCCTGGGGCATGTGGTTGACTGACATTGTCCTTCTTCCCATGTAGGTCTTTTTTTTTTCTTCTTTTCTGTTCTTTTGTTTTCTCGTTTAAAGTTTTACGTGGTATGTATGTATGTATGTATGTATGTATGTATGTATGTATGTATGCATTTGTTTGTTTGTTTGTTTGTTTATTTATGTTCACTCCATATTTTATTCCCTTCCTAGTCCACCATCCGACTGTTCCACATCCCAAACATCCTTCCCGCCCTTGCCCTCCCCCAATCTCCAAGAGGATGTCACAATCTCCACCCCACCAGACCTCTAAACTCTCTGGGACCTCAGGTTTCTTGAAGGTTTAGGTGCATCTTCTCTGACTGAAGTATGAACCAGACCCAACAGTCCTCTCCTGTATGTGAATTGGGGGGGGGGTCACATATCAGCTGGTGTATGCTGCCTGGTTGCTCATCCAGTATTTGAGATACCTCAGTAGTCCAGCTTAATTGAGACTGCTGGTCCTTCTACAGAGTCACCCTCCTCCTCAGCTTCTTATGGATATTCCCTAATTCAACTACAGGGATCAGTACCTTATTCCCACTGGTTGGGTACAAATATATGAATCTGACTCTTTCAGCTGCTTTTTGGGTCATTTGGAGTGCAGTCATGACAGGGCCCTCTTTGTGAGCATTCCATAGCCTCAATAACAGTGTCAGTCTTGGGTCCTCCCCTTGAACTGGATCCCACTTTTCATCTAAGGTCCCCACCTTTTAGTTCTGAGAGTCTCTCAACTCCCAGGTCTCTGGTACATTCTAGAAGGTCTCTCCAATCTTCTATCTCCTGAGGTTGCCTGTTTCCATTCTTTCTGCTAGCCCTCAGGGCTTCATTCCTTTTTCCCAACTCATGCAATATCTAAATTAAGATGAAAACAAACATGCCATTCTCCATAAAGAATATACACAGAACAGGTACATTAGTGAAAAGCAAGCTCATTCATCAAATAAACTCAAGAATTTGCACAGCATAATACAACTATGTATTAATATCTTGCTTATGACATATTTGGGCTGTAGATTACTTTCCTCAGTTTAACACCCAAACTTTTCCACTCTTGCTTTTTTTTTTTTTTTTCAATTTTTATAACATATGACCAACAGCATGCAGATTTCCGACAGGGAGGAAAAGAAAAATATGGGGTTAGTTCTTTAAATCTATGGTTTAGAAGGAGCACACAAGACTCTCCTAAGAAAACTCAGGTTCTCTAAAGCATTTCACATGCCCACTTCCACTCTGTCATGCCATTCTCAGTATCTCTGCTGTACTCTGCTTCTAGCTCTATTTCATCCTGTTGCTCAAAAAGAATTGACTTATTGTGTTCTCAAGTTTAGCATTTCTAAGTTCAGTCTTTATAAATCACACTTTGATCTTTTTCTGTTTCACAAAAACAGACAAACAAACAAACAAAAAAAACTGATGTAGAATGGCTCTGGAGGTTAAGTTAAGAAGCTAACTTCAGATTTTCAATAAGCAAGTAAAATGGATTAACGGCAGTGAGTGCCTATAACCCTAGAACTAGAAACAAGAGACAGAATTCTAGTTATCTTCTAGCCAAAGTAGTCTAGGGTTCTAAGTTCTAAGCCCAGGGACCTTGTTTAGAAAAAAAAGTGAGCATGGCATGAAGAGATAGCTCAGCAGTTAAGAGCACTGACTGTTCTTCTACAGGTCCTGAGCTTAATTCCCAGCAACCACATGGTGAATGAAACCATCTATCATGGTATGTCATACTTTCTTCAAGTATGTTTCATGACAGCCACGTTTTTCTCAAAAATGTAAAATAACTAAATTTTGTAAAAAAAATTTTTTTAAAAATATAAGTGAACATATTTGACTCTGATGCACCTTGGGTCATCAACCAAAGAGTACACATAGCTCCAACTGCATATATAATGGAGGATTGCCTTGTCAGGCGTCAGTGGGAGGAGAGGTCCTTGGTCCTATGATAGATGCCCCAGAGTAGCAGAATTGAAGGCGGGGAGGTAGATGTGTGGTGGGTGGAGGAACATCCTCATCAAAGCAGGGGAAGGGAGAATGGGATAGAGGATTTGGGGGGGGGGGGAAACTGGGAAAGGGGATAGCATTTGAAGTACAAATAAAGAAAATATCCAATATAAAAAAGTATATTAAAAATGAAATGAAACTATCAGTAAACATACCCATCTTCACATATCGCATATGCACACATATGAGTACACATGCATAGAATTTTTAAATTATAGTTAGAAAATGTATATAATATATCATATATGTGTAATCTGTCCATAATAAAAAATACTACAAGTATTTTGCAATAGGCATTTTAATGAAAGAAAAAGAAGGACAGAACTCAAATAATATTAAACTTTTACCAGATATGTGGACCAAATTAAAGTTCATTGAAAAGAAACCCTGTTTTAAGTAGAAAATAGTTGAGCAAAATGTCAAAATATGTCCAGTGTTGTCAGTTTTCCCTTTGATTCTGTAAGTTTCTCTATTCTTACTCACCACACACAGTGCTAGATCACTGAATTAGGAAAGAAAATGCCTTGTCAGCTCAGCTATTTTGAATCTGTTGTCTCTGGAGGTGTTGTTAATTGGACAAGATGATATATACATGGGCTTTACCCATGGATAGTTTATTTAAAATTCCTTAAAAGGAGATCTTTTAAACTGCAAGAAAAGAGTGACCACATAAAAATACCATACTCAGCTTCTGAATTTGCTGTACTGGAAGCTATTTTGGGATGTCTTTGTTACTTCAATGACATTTTTAAAGTCCATATTCAAGAGATAAATTGGATGCTATATATTTCTGAAGTACATTGAAATATATGATTTTTTAAACTCTAGCCCATATATTAGAGAAGTTATAGGCTTTAAAGTACTTTCATAGGGCCATCTAGTGAATATGAAGTGAAATCTCTTTGTTTAAAAAACAGAGACATGAGTACACTTTTCAAACTATATTGAATTTAGCATTTTATTGTGCAAAAACTATAGTTTCACTTAAATATGTCTCTGTTATGCATTCAATGGCTTCTTAAAATCTAGACAATGTTTTACATGGTGACTATTAGAAAATGGTAGGTTGCACGTATTTTATACAGCATCCTAGTAACAGAGCTCTTGAAGATAAATAGCTCTGTCATACACATCTG
The DNA here is from genome assembly GCF_947179515.1 of Apodemus sylvaticus. Lineage (NCBI taxonomy): Eukaryota > Metazoa > Chordata > Mammalia > Rodentia > Muridae > Apodemus > Apodemus sylvaticus. Next base: position 90,325,597 of record NC_067474.1, on the reverse strand, counting down.
CTGGCACTCCCTAATAGCCACAGACATGCAATCACTCAAGCCTTGTGGGAAAGGAAGAGTGGGTTACAAAAGTAGCCTCTTAGATCCTAAGGGTAAAACCTTGTAAGACTTTCTGGAAAGTTCTGCTGTAAAATGACTATTTGTCTCTCGACAGCAACAGAATTGTAAAATATTTCAAAGGTTAGAAAAGATGTCAATGGTTAGTGGATTATAGTGAAATGGTAGCAGCACCAATCTACAGGATAATTGGAGGTTAAAAATATTTATTTTTATGCAATGAATACTAGTGCTGCATTAAGTTATTTTTAATAATAATCTGAAGAGTTAGGATCACTAGGGTCACATTCCTGACTTAATCAATAATTCTATTTAAGGAAACACAATCATCTTAAATTTCATCTATCAAATTGCCTTTATACTTAATTATGTAAAATTTCCATAGTCTATTTTATAATTTTATTTGGAGTCTATCATATAACCTACTTTTAAAGTACTTATTTGTATTCATTAAAATTATGTGTATGTTATAGGGGAGGTGACATAATTTAAGTGACCAAGGAGACCAGAAAGGGCTTTAGAATTCTGGAGCTGGAGTCACAAGTGGTTGCCAACCTCACTTGTGGGTGCTGATATCTAAACTTAACCTTTTTGGAAGAGCAGTGTATACTGATTACCTCTGGGCAATCCTCCCCAAGCTAATTTCTCAATAAGCATTTGGTCCATACATGTTCATTCACTATCTACTATCTAAAAACACCCTGATGCCAGTTTATATTGGTTGCACTCCTTTATGACTTCTCTTCTCCAATTTGATGTTGCTTATTCCTCTACAAATAAGCTCTTTATATGTTCCTCTAAAAAGATGTTTTGAAGTATGATCATGTTAAATTGAGCTTCAGGGCATTGGTATCTTCTACATTTATGACTGGAAAAATTCTATCAGGTATCAACTGTACCCCACCTTAAAATGTGAGACAGTGGAAGTGGCAAGGCCAATTTTTGATCTGGTGTTTACTAAGAGATGTTTAATCTTAGAAAGCTGCATCTTGTCTTACATTCATTCGCTCGCTCTTTCAATGCCTGTCCAGAGAACCTGACAGGTCTTTGAGAACGTGCTCTGATGTATCTTCCATCATCTCTAGTAGCGAAAGAAAAGCAGTAGGAAACCTATGCCCCCTATAGCCATTCCTCTCTGCATATTTGGAGAGACACACGACTGGATGAACATGAGATGACTTGATGCTTCTTCTAAGATTCCTCATTGAGAACGGCGGTTCTCAAACAGCTTCTTTGGCTTTCAGAAAATCATCTTGACTGGTTTTGCCTAAAGTTGTGCATGATTCTTTGCAGACTTGTTCTTAAACATATTTGCCCTTGAAAATGGGTTATTTTTCTTTGTTTTAGAATTTTACTTTATACTTTTGAAGAATCACTCCTCTAACGCTTAAAGTATCATTTCCATTGCTATGAACTTTTATTACTTCACAGATGACATCATAAAATAAATAAATGAAATAACTTACTCCAAAGCATCAGATGTTTTTATTTCCCACATTGACTCATCTCTCCCTTCCTCTTAAGCTATATTAAGTATAGAGATAGTTACATTCATACAATTATAAAATTGTACTAGGCTTCTTTCAAGTATATTGCCACTTATTGAACCACATATATTGGCTGCATATGCCCTTTCTTCATTTATTTATCTGCTACAGTATATAGGTTGCTTTTACTAGCAATATAGCCTCAGCTCTGAACTTAGCAAACTGGAAAAATTAAGCAATTCAAGTCCTAATTTTGCTCAGTGAGATGAAGTGTTTTCTTAACATAACCAGAGAGTCCATGTTGAAAATGAGAGTTTCTGAATACCACTTTTGTAAGCCCTCAAATTCAGAGATATGTCCAAAGTCATTGATAGAGGATATGTATTAAGAATATGCAATGAGCCTATTTTTGAGATCAATGGTCTTATACTACTTCAAAAGTTAAAAGTAAAAACATATGACACAAAATTCAAGCAGTGAGAATATTATATATTTAAAAGAAAACTTGAGAAATGAATCAACTGTCAATCAATGTTAATTAATCTAGATTTACAGGAGAAGGAAAGTTTACAAGAAAAAAAGTTTGATTTGATTGGGCATTCCCTTTTACCTATTATTAAATTGTCAAAGAGAAGACATCTGTCCAATATGATCAGAAACAGAAGCTGAAAATGGAATAGACTCTTCATCATGATGCCTTACAAGACAGCTATCAAATTTTACTTTTCATTTATAAATGTAGGAATGGGTAACTTTGGTATAAGCTAAGATTGACGTACTTCTGTATGAAGGAGTTCTGTTGTACCTAGATTTTTATGTACATGAAGTTCATGCTATTAACTCAGTATCCTTAAAAGCAATATCTAGGCTTAAAGCATATTTGTCTATCTTCTTGGCATATTGTATCCAATAGACTTCTGAAACAATATTATGGTCAAACAAATTTCTAGCAGAGAAGAAAACATTCATAAGCTATAACATCTAGAGAAAATCTACATGCAAAAAAATCAAATCATTCTATGAAATATGAAAAGATAAAACCAAGATGGTCAATTTGGGAATGTAAAACCTTTTCTCTTCCTACCATTTTGTTGTGTGCTGCCAACTGTCTTAGGACAGCAAATGTCTTTGACATAGTTAGAACTGTTGTTGGAAAGAGATGCTTCCCTCACAGCTTTAGATGTGAATCCTGATGTACTGCTCTCTGTACCACATTTATTAAACATCTGCATCATGTTAATTTGTCACATTAGTGACTTTACTCAATAATTTTAATATTTTACTCATTTCTTATAATTCAGGAATATTTTCCCTCAGCTTTCTTCCCAAAAATATTACATAGAATGACTGTTACAAAGAAAAAGGAAGGAAGAAGGAAATGAAGGAAGGTGGGAAGGAAGAAAATTCTGAAGAGTTTAGGCATTTTACAAATTAACTCCATACAGATGTAATCACAATGAACACAGCACCTTTTCCTCACCCCAGTGTCTGTTCTTATTCAAGTCATTTTAGTATTTACTAATCTACCAAATGCAGGGAAAACAAAAAACTAGCATTTGTGATAACTTATAAGATCACATACTTGTTTCCTAGAAAGATGCTAATACGAAAGGCCCATTAAGCATCCTTGTTGTTGTCATTTCTGGGAATCTTGGGTTTGACAGCCTGGAGCTATATTTAAGTTTATGATTGACAATTCCTGATGCTCTGTTTGTGATGTGCACACTAAAGTCAGGTGGGAAAAATGATCATTATACAGGGCCTCTCCACGGACACAATTCCAAACATGTGAGAATTAGGGAGCTGTTGACTGAAGCAACCTTGATAAATTATTTCTGCTTTTTTATAAACATGATTCATTTTTGCTCTGTGTCATAAGACATAAATATTTATAAATATTTTTACTTGAAAATATTTCCTTTTGCTTTCTACCCCTTTACATTGAAATCATATTTATCAGTGATTAGTGTAGGTTATGGTCTTGGCTGAATATAAGAAAACATGCTCTAAATATTAGAGTTTTTTCCATCAAAATTAATGTGCAAAAAGTAAATTTAAAAAGAGGAAAAATCTACAGAAAATAGGAGTTGAAGAGATATGGCTAAATGCTTAAGATGTCTTACTGATCTTGAAAAGGGCTTGGATTTCGTTCTGAAGAGCTATGGTAAGGCAGTTCACAACTATCCATAATTCCAGAGATTTCGGATATACTCTATGACTTCCATGGGTACCTATACATATGTATACATATGCACACAGATACAAATGTGTACTCAGAAAAATAATAGAATAAATCTTTTAAAATTCTACTACAGGTATTCTTTTGAAAGAAGCAGCATTTTAATTTACAATTTTTTACAATAAAAGTCTTAAGTAGTTACAAAAATAATATTTATAATATTGGTTTTTAACAGAGAATTAAGAAGGCTTTATATTTCATTCTTTAAAATGTAGAGTGTTCAAAACCATATTTGTGTGTGTGTTTTAGGTATCACCCTCATAAAATTATTGAACATATTATACATGTTCTACTTGAGGAGTGGTTTGTGTCTAATAAACTGTCAACTGAAGAGTGTTCTCTTGATAGGATAGCATACATATAATTGAATTCAAGCTGATATTATTTTACTTTTTCCAAGTATGTAACTCACCTGTCCGTTGATCATTGACTCTTCCTGGTATTTAATTGATTTTGATTCATCATGGTACCCAAGAAAAGGAGTGATAGGTGTTGTATGTCTTTTCCTTAAGTGACATTGTCAATGTTACAATGTTACAATGCCAAGTTACATTATTTTGTCAAAACAAGTCACCTTCATTCTTTTTTGGTATTGCATTTGGTCTGACTCATAAGACGTTGAATAACTTCAATATGATCAGTCTTCCTTTAACTTGGGTACATACCAACAGATTGTTCTCTTTCAAATCCTATAGAGTTCAATGACTGTAGCTTGGAATTACCAGATGAGGGGAAAGTGATTTTGAAAAAAAAACAGAGATAACAAATATTTCCAAAGATCCACTCTTTCTTGTCAGACATCTTTTACTGAAGGACTTAAATGAAACCAATCTTTCAGAAAAACAAACCTAATCAATTTTACATCCTCCTTTGCTTTCTCCACACAAAAATGCTACTTCCCTGTCATGTTGCATGTTTAAGAGACAAAAATGTCCACGTAAGGGTTACTGCTTTAGAATGATGGTGTGACTTTTTCATCCCTTGTGGTCTATTCTTTAGTAAGAAGAAGTGACTAACAATGATAACATAAAATACACATAAGGCTGCTCTGAAAAAAAGTTTTTCTTCCTTGTAAACTCCAGGAAAGCTAGTTAACTTTAAGCAGCTTGCAATTTCTTCATTAACGATTTATTGAGTGTTTCCTGTGTCTTGGACAACCATCTGTCAAGCAAACATCAGCAATATATTGGCACTTCAGTCTAGAAGCGCAGTCTCCACGTAAAGAAAAAGAAAATTGATGAATGGTAACAAGAGCCTCAGGAACATAATTACAAATTACAATTACAATTCATAGCACCCTCTGCCTTGGTGTGTAAAATAGATAAAAATAAACCTAGGGTTCTATATGTCTAGATTTGTTATACTCTAATGATTATGATAGACTGTGTAACTTAAACTTTAGAGGTTAGTTTCCTGTAATTTTGGAAGCTACCAAGTCTAATCACAAGGTTTTGGCAGTTTTGTTATCTGTTCTCACACTTCTCATAAGAACACTCACTTAATTCACATGGAATGTATACTTGCAGTTTAATCTCTATCTGTATTTGTGGATTCTTCTCACTCCCTCAGAAGATACATGTAGTCTAATTTTATCCATATATGATCTCTTAGTTTCTACAGTTGTATATGTATGTATATATACATATGTGTGTGTGAGTGTGTGTGTGTATGCATGTGTGTGTGTGTGTGTTTTACAGACATGCAGAATTCTTCATCTGCATTTGAGTTAATATGGATGGATTAACACTCTGTACTTTCATTTATCTAGATTTTATTTATTTTTATCTATTTGTACCCTGTGTATGGTGTGTTGATGACACATATATAAATGAAAAACATATGTATTTTGTTCTGGAGGAGACCAGAATCAGGTAGTGGATCCCATGAAAACTGGAGTTACAGGTGATTGTAAGATACCATGTGGATGAGAACCCAACCCAGGTCCTAAGAGCCTCCATTGGTCTTAAGATCCATTTATTTGAACTACAAACAACAACATAGTTTTTATACATATATAGCTAGATGATGTGAATTTTGAGATAATATATAGAACATATTTTGATACCTTCAAATCACAATAAGGGTCATGAATTATGGACTAGTTTGACAAGACATGCTAGTTGAGTACAAAAGAAATAGGTATGGAAGTCTAGGGAAGTTTCCATAATTTCTTCATTTTGGTGTGCATCCTTCCAAGTTTGTTCAGGTGCTTACCATAGTATCAGGCCAATTTGGGGTAGAAGCCTTAAAATTTTAGATTCAATCCCCACCAAAGGCTAAGTCTGCTCACTCTCATAGAGTAGAAATAATCAAAAGAACCTACTGGGGGCTACTGGTAGTAGGAATTTTCTTTTCAAGAAAGCCTAGAATGCAGTGGTTATTGTAACTATCTCTTCATAGGAAGTTAAGCTCTACTATTTCCTTCATCAGCAAGGCTTTCCAGAGTTCCTGTTCATGTGTCTACTGCAAAAACTGAAATGCTGCTTTTGTTCCCAGCATTTGAAAACCAATCCAGTTTCAAACTATTCCTGTTTTTTTCACCTGCACACTCAATTGGCCAAAATACTCAAAACAATATAAGTAACAATTCACATTTGCTATGGCCAATGTAGAGACTACAATACAGGAGAGGGAAGTATTAGCAGTAAAAAAAAAAAATCCCCCAAAAGTTCATTCAATATTTCACCATTTAAATTAACAATTATTACAGTTTGATTTTTCTTTCTGTTTCCTTGTTTCTTTAAATTTTGTTTCTAATGGATAAACATGTTTTCTACATTTATGGGGTACCTTGCATACTAAATTAGTCTAATTAACATATCTATTGACATCCATTATTCATAATGACTAAAATATAGACACACTACACCCACAGTATATAGTCCATGAAATATTCAGACTTTCAGCTTTTTGAATAGATATTCTATATTTCTCTATGGAGTGATTATGTATCCTAACTGTTGCTGTTGTTTTCAATACAGCATTTCTTGATATATGTAGTTCTGGCCATTGTGGAACTCTTTCTGAAGACCAGGCTGGCTTCAAACTCAGAGATATGCTTGCCTATGTTCCTTGTACTAGGATTAAATATTTGTGCCACTACTGCCTGGCATATACTTCATATTTTTTTCACAAAAAAGGGTTTAATTTTCCACTTTGCATATTAAGTTCAACTAGGTTAATATATTTAATACTAGTTCTATATTCAACATTTACTGGTGCTGAATGGACTACAAGAATGAGGGTACAGGAAAAGCCTCACAAACCACATAAACACTGATATCAGTCCGATGGGGTTAGTTTTTTGAGCATATAGCCCAGAACTAGTTGGCCAGGGGCATGGTTCATATTTGGGAACTGAACCATGACCCAGAGTTAAATCACAGGGTTTTTAAGCCCCAAGTCTACAAATATCTGTGCCAAGTTATTTCACCAAACTGAATGTAGGGATAGTGGATTTCCTTAGTTACATTTCTTTGTTGTACATTTATCCTGCTCTCATTGGTTGGAGTATTCAACTGTGGCAGGGGACTTGGCTTGTCTAATATTTATGTCCTAACTTCTCTATCAGGATGAGATTTGTCTAAGATGCATGTCTTAACTAGCCAATCAGAATGTAGGTTTACCAAAGTACATTTCTCTTTTTGGCTATGAAAGATGTCTGTTTCCAAGGATGTCTTAGGAACTTAAACCACTCAAAATAGAAGTTTTATTTCAAATAGGCTCTCGTATTGGTGCAGGTGTCTCTCATATGTTGGGTTCTATCATAGTTGCAGCTTGTAACATAAAAGCTTATATTCAGATACAGGAAATGCTGTTAGGTGGTTGGATTAGGTCCATGCTTATTGTGGGTAACTATACAAAAACAATTCTACTGATTTCTGTCACGGTGGGTTTCCAGGGCCACAGAACATAACATATATAACCTCTCTTGGCATTACAAAGTTTCCTAGTAACAGAAGAAGCACATGAGAATGTTTCCTTATAATGGTAGGCTATCCATATAATGGTTACTTAGGCCTTTACATTCCATCTAGGCCTAAATATTTGACGTAGGCCTTAACAACTTACTTAACAACAACTATTCTATTTTTCACACTCTCCCAACATTTTATTATATATAATGGTGACTAACATTTTTGTATTTCATGTTTATCAATAATTAATTTTGTCATTATTAAGATGACTTTAGCTGTTAAAAATCCATTGTTCTCTGCATGTTTCTCATCACGAAAGGCAAGTTCCTTAATAGGAGTTTGGTGCTGTGTCCTATGTTCCTTTAACCATTCCTATACTGCCCCCAACAAGTGTCAGATCTGCTCTCATCTATGCTAATATTTATAACTTTGAACACTTTTCTATTCCAAGCCTGTAGGATTACCTGATATTTCCCTTTTTATTCTATGTAGCTATAATGGATTACAGCAATGTTGTCTGAATTTAGCATCTTAAAAGACACACTATATGTTTTACCTGCTCCAGCTATAGACCTAAAACTCTAGTAGGAACTGGGTTTGCTCTGCCCCTTGGTCTTACCCCTGAGATGAAATTGTTGCTAACTGAAGGGCACATATTCTAGCACATGTAGTCTTGAAGGTGGGAATAGGTATATGCATATGATATGTTTATTTACAAGTCTGGGGAAGATTCTTATGGCAGCAGAACTGGACACTGGAACTTAGGGTGAAGCTAGTCTTTCTGTTTCATCCAAACTTCCCGAGAAAGAAGCTCATTGTAGTTCTGCAATGGCCCTTGCCTCCTACTTAGGAAAGCCACTTGCAGAACCTACCTCTTGCTGGACTGTACACCTTCGAAGCTATCTGCCCTCAAAATACACACCCTGAACACCAAGCCTCTGACAATAATTACGTGAAGGACAAAATATTTTCAAGTGCACCAGGGCATAACTATTACTCATAATTTACAACATTTTTTATCATCACCGATATAGTAAACTGTCTGAAGGCTTTTCATCTTTCTAGGTATAAATCACTTGACGTTAATCAAATGTATTAGTATTTATCCACTCAAGATAAATATCGGCCTAAAGGGAATCTGATGGAGATGGATGACTGTTGATATCTTGGTTATTTTTAGTGATTTTGCAGACAGCCATTCTCCAAATTTGCTAAATACCTTTGGTTAGAATCAACTTATAGTTGCTTTTTATCACCTCAATTCTATTCATAAATGTAAAAATTAAGTAGTAGTGTCTTGGCTTATTCAGCAAAGCCTTGCTCACCCCCTTTCCTTGGATGTATCTTTTCACTTCTCAGTCCCTCTGCAGCGCGAGGCAAAATCAGTTTAGAATGAAGTCTTGAGCTCCCACTGAATGGCATTTATCTTCAACTGTGCTAACCTATGTCATTTTTTATGATCTGTAATCTATAAAGAGCTATGAAAGATCCAAATTGTCTTACTTCTCTTAAATATTATCACTACCTAGAGTTCCCTTTCTAAACAATACTACGATTATTATAGGTAATTTGAGGTGTTCTTATGAGAATAATGTAGCCATTTCCTGCTCTTGTGAAAGCTTTAAAGAAAGGAGTTGGGTTACCTCCTTTTACAGAAAACTTCAATAAAATTACTGGCCTTCAAGTCCCTGTCTCATAAATTCAGAGAATGAAATTAACAATTCATTGAGAATGAGTGTATGGTTTTATAGAGCCCTTAACAGACACAAAAGATCACAGCGCTGCTGACCATCAAGAGGGTCACCTCTTCAACGGAGGCTGAGGAAGGGAGAGAGGCTCGGTCCCCCTTCCATCACCAAGTGTGGAGGCGCCCAGCTGTTTCAGTCACATAAGTCATGAGAGTACCCATTTAAGAGAAAATATAAGGAAGTACCAGGTCAGGTCCATTTCAGGCATTCCTTGCTACTGTCTGGCCAGGAGAGTAACAAAGATTTGTTAGCCAATGTCAGTTCCAACTTTAAACCAGAGATAAACTGCCATTTTTTTGAGGATTTTTGCCCTAAAGTGCCTATGAAATTTATATCTCTTACTCTCATCACTGGGGTCCTGTCCCAATGATCTGGACAACTGTCCAGCAGATGAGGGGCTTGGCAGCACTGCTGAACTCTAGAAATCTCACAGTTGTCTTCTTTCTCAGGAGCATGTGCCGATGAGAAAACTATTTCCAGATAAAGCAAGTGGTGTTGATATTTTAAAACAAATGTCCCCAACAGAGAAGCAGGGATCTAGAAATGCCTATTAGGATACGACTCTGTAGAAACATTTTTAAAACATTTAATAGATATCAAACAAACTGGTATATTATACAAAGAGAAATTATAGTTGTATTTCCAACCTTAGCACAATGCCAACATAAAATTTACCAAAATAAGTAAACAAACAAACTTTAAAAGATAAGAATGAAGGGATGAATTATACACTTGAAGCCATAAAAGTGGGTTATGACTGGGACTCTACAGAGATTTAAAAATGGCAATGTGTATAGTCTATATTTTTAAAATTAAACTTATATCATGTTTATCATTAATTGTTCATTAGGTTGCAGAGTACTGTGGGATAACATGTTCCAAGACATAGCAGTAGGATGTAGCCTTTGGTTTGTTTGTTTGATTTCGGGTTTTTATGATTTTTTTTGTTTTGTCCTTTCTTTTGCTGTTTTATTAACAATGCTTGTTGCTTGTTTTTGAAAAGCCTTTAAATACATAAATGCTTAAAAAAGAACACATAACTTTTTCCTAAAAATAAATGGTACTAAAATATTCTTAAAGACATAAAGGGTAAGCTTCAAGTACTAATTCTTCATTACCAGCCTGCTACCTGTCCCTACTCTTGCTACTGATTCCCATAGACATGGTGAACCAGCTGCAGGGAGCTTTCCCATGATGAAGCATCCCTGATAGTTCAGGTTTAACATTATATACCCTGCAGCTAATGTCAAAAGGTGTATGTAGAACTAAAGGAGAGGACAAAAGAATTAAATACTTAAATAATTAAGGCAGGAACAGTCATATCCAAGGAAGGAGGAAGGGAAAGGAGGATTGGAAAAGTACAATAGAGAAGCAAGCAATTCTGACAGCAGAGGAGCTGAGCAAAAGGTCTTGCAGATCTCAGCTTAGGATCTGCATATACATTACAAGGTTGGAATTACAAATCTGCTCCTGACTCACCTCAGGTTGTAGTTTGATTGTTTCTTTATTGTTGCTTGCTTGCTTTGTTTCCTTACTGTGTTTTTGACAGAAGATTCCCCTATGCAGGCTCCCTGTCCTCAAACTTGCTCTGTAGATCAGGCTGGTACAAAACCCACAGAGGTCCATCTGCCTCAGCCTACCCCTCCCCCAAAACTGGAAGTAAGGATGTATTCAAACATGCCTGGCTGTAATAAGTGAAATTAACCCCACCTAGAAAGTGAAAATAAGAGAGTATTTGAATTCCTAGATGAACACACAGAACAGATGCCTGTGATGCGTCCTTACCCACTGCCAGGCATGACTTGTCAATTATTTTATTTATTTATTTTTAAATATACACCATTGATTTTATTAACTAGCTGTATTTTAATTACATATATTCTTTAGTTACATTTCAAATGTCCCCTTTCCTGATCTCTCCCACCCATCCCTGAAAATTCATTAAACCATCCCCACTCCTCCTGCTCACCAATCCACACACTCCTGCTTCCCTGTCCTGACATTCTCCTATACTGTGTCATTGAGCCTTCTCGGGACCAAATGACTCTCCTCCCTTTGATGTACAACAAGGCTATGCTCTGCAGCACATGCATCTAGAGCCATGGGTCCCTCCATGTGTATTCTTTGCTTGGTAGTTTAGTCCCTAGGAGTTCTGGGGGTACTGAGAGGTTCAAATAGTTGTTCCTCCTATGGTGCTGCAGACCCCTTCAGCTCTTTGGGTCCTTCTATAGTTACTCTACTATATTGTGAACCCTGTGCTCAGTTCAATGGTTAGCTGAGAGTGTCTCCCTAGGTATTTGCCATGCACTGGCATAGCTTCCCAGGTGACAGGTATATCAGGCTCCTGTTGGCAAGCACTTGTTGACATCCACAACAGTGTCTGGGATTTGTAACTGTATATGGGATGGATCCCTAAGTGGGGCAGTCTCTGGATGGAGTTTCCCTCAGTCTCTGCTCCACACTTTGTGTCTGTACTGCCTCCTGAGGGTATTTTGTTTCCCTTTCTAAGAAGGACCAGAGTGTCCATACTTTGTTCTTCCTTCTTCTTGAACTTCATTTGATCTGTAAATTGTGCCTTGGGTATTCCAAGATTCTGGGTTAATATCCACTTATCAGTGAGTACATATCATTTGTGCTCTTTTGTGTTTGAGTTATCTCACTCAGGATGATATTTTTTAGTTCCTTCCATTTTCTTAAGAATTTAATGAACTCATTGTTTTTGATAGCTGAGTAGTATTTCATTGTGTAAATGTTCCATATTTTCTGTAACCATTTCTCTGTTGAGGGACATCTGCGTTCTTTCCAGTTTCTGGTTATTATAAATAAAGCTGCTATGAACATATTAGATCATGTGTTCATATTACATGCTAGAGAATCCTCTGGGTATATTCCCAGGAGTGGTATAGTAGGGTCCTCTGGTAGTATTATGCCCAATTTTCTGGGGAACTGCCAAGCTGATTTCCAGAGTTCTACCAGCTTGCAATCCTACCAGCAGTGGAGGCATGTTTCTCTTTCTCTACATCCTTGCCAGCACCTGCTGTCTCCTGAGGTTTTGATCTTATCCATTCTGACTGGTGTGAGGTAGAATCTCATGGCTGTTTTGATTTGCATTTCCCTGATGAGTAGGGATATTGAACATTTCTTTAGGTGCTTCTTAGCCATTTGATATTGCTCAGTTAAACATTCCTTGTTTAGATATGTACCCCATTTCTTAACAGGGTTATTTGTTTCTCTGCAGTCTAACTTCTTGAATTCCTTTTAGATATTGGAAATTAACCCTCTGTCGGATGTAGGGTTGGTAAAGATGTTTTCCCAATTAATTAGTTGCAATTAATTTTGTCCTTTTTACAGTTTCCTTTGCCTTACAGAAACTTTGTAATTTTATGAGGTCCCATTTGTCAACTCTTGATTTTAGAGCATAAGCTATTGGTGTTCTGTTCAGGAAAATTTCCCCTGTGCCCCTATGCTCCAAGCTCTTCTCCACTTTCTTTTCTATTAGATTCAGTGTATCTTGTTTTATGTGGAGGTCCTTGATCCTCTTAGACTCGAGCTTTGCAAAAGGAGATAAGAATGAATCAATTTGCATTCTTCTGCATGCTAACTGCCAGTTGAACCAACACCATTTGTTGAAAAGGCTATCTTTTTTTTTTTTCACTGGATGGTTGTAGCTCCTTTGTCAAAGATCAAGTGACCATAGGTGTGTGGGTTTGTGTTTGGGTTTTCAGTTATATTCCATTGATCTACCTGTCATATTTATCACTATTGCTCAGTACTGCTTGATGTCCAGGATAAGGATTCCCCCAGAAGTTTTTTTTTTTTTTTTTATTGTTGAGAATAGTTTTAGCTATCCTGGGTTTTTTTTTGTTATTTCGGAAGAATTTGAGAATTTCTCTTTCCAACTCTATGAAGAATTGAGTTAAAATTTTGATGGGGATTGCATTGAATCTGGTAGATTGCTTTTGTCAAGACAGCCATTCACACTTCTTTCCCTCACTAGAAGGTAAAGCACTGTGGACTGATAAAAATAGGAAAGAAACCTGGGCATGCAACGCAGCACTAGCTCTGACGGCTTTACCCTATCAAGACTTGCTTCTGTGACATGCAGAACCACAACAGTGAGGTACAATACTAACCTCATGTAGATATTAGCATATGTGAGGAAAAGAAATTATATGTTAAGTAAATATAGCAAAAAAAAATTCCAAAGCCATGTACTGACATTCTCAAATGCCTAGGAAACAGCTCTCATGGAGAAATAATCAGTTCAGTTATAACATGTTAAAAACAACACATCAAAGAAATGATTTAGAATAGGGACTGTCTGAAAGCTGAATGAAAATAGTGAGAAGGATCTCGAAAGAGAATGTGTATGTAGGTATTTTCTTTTAATGTAATGGGTTTTCTTTTCTCAGTGCTGAACATTATTTATCAAATGCTTTCTTAGCTGTATTTGGGGAAAGACACCTAAGAATCTTGAACAAATATCTTTTAGTTGTAAAATTTTCCAATAGTCATAAATGTTCTGTGTGTTTGCTTTGGTTTTGTTTGAGTTTGCACTCCACTCTGGTCTGGAATTCACTGTTATGATACAAGCTGACCTCAAAATTGCTGTCATCCTTCCGCCTCAGTTTTCCTTGTCTTGGGATAGCAGTCAAGATCCAGCACATCAGGCAAATCATTTTATGCATTTGTAATAATGATATCCATGCCAGTTTTGGAAAAAGAAAAACACTTTATCATAGAATAAATTTGCCATGGAACATAAAACTGTCACATAATTTACTTTCACTGGTTCAGCATCCATATTTCTACCTGGTATCAAGTTTTTTATGTGGTTCCAAGCCAAAGGAACTCTCCCTGTGCCCTTTAGATGGTGTCTTTGTCCTTCCTTTTGCTGCAGTGGATCCTGATACCCATTTATTCCAATTATGTCCATGATGCTAATGCCTGTAGGCACCAAGTGTCCTGTAAATCTTTTCCTGACTCACCCCTTTAGGCAATCATTGCATCCTTCAGCTTCTATTACTGCCGTCCATTTGTTATCGCTGTTTCCATGTGAGGTGGTAGGAGGACCTGCTTAGCTCTCTTTTCCTTACAGGCATGATACTTTATCCTGACCACTTTGCCTTCTGCTCCCCTCAAAAATCCCTATAATTAATACAATATTGCTTGATCTGATATAACTGAACCTATTATTTATCTCATTTTTTGCAGTCGCAAACATCTAAAATGCTTTTTTGAGGTCCTTTGTTCTTAGCATTGGTTTTAAATTTTATAAACTTAATTTTCAAGTGTATTACTATTTAATAAAAACTGTATATAAATTTGAAAGCAATATGCTTTAGACTAACAAGGATTCCATCTGATTAACTGTATTTAATTGATTAATTATGTCCAGTTGATTAACTTGATTCAATTGCATAGCAAATACACAAAGCTGTTTTCTGTATATGACGAATGAATCATGCCACTATGCAAATGATTTTTGAGAAACTTAAGCACAGGGACAGATGTTTTTCATTGTTTTCTTCTTTGGCATATTAACCTACCTTCAGTTGATATGGTATGTAATACAAAGGAAGATGGGAGCTATATAACACTAAGGATGCTTAAAGAAACAAACAGAAGAATACTATTTTATGTATACTTATAAATTTATGTATAATATGTATTATATATAAGTGTATGTATATATGTGTTACATAAGCACAAACACACACACACACACACACACAAAGAGAGAGAGAGAAAGAGAGAGAGAGAGAGAGAGAGAGAGAGAGATTGGATGGTATATGATCCCCCAAGTGTCATGAAGAGTCTTACAGTAACCCCAGTACCTATCATAGGAAACCTTCCTTTGATTGTTTATCAGGGAAATCCAAGAGACTCAAAAAACAATATAGGAAATTGCTGTTGCCCTTGGTTACATCTCGGAACCTGAAGGAGAAGTCTTGCTGCTGATGGCAACATGAAATCAGACTCATGGTGTGGAGAAATTAAAGTGGGATTGTTCTGGAAGAAAGCTGTACTTTATAGGATCTCTAAGTCTTATTCTCATGACATTCTCCCATTCTGCCAATTTTATCATTCCAATTTAGTTGGGATCCTTACTCACTAGGATGCTTGTCTTTTTTTTTTTTTTTTTTTTGGTGGGTTTGTTTTGTTTAGTTGTTTGTTTTGGTTTTTGTTCCCTTTTTTTTGGAAATTTTATTTATTTCCATTTCAAATGTTATCCCCTTTCACAGTTTCCCATCCACCATCCTCCCATTCTAATTCTGATTTTCTCTCATCTTTTCTTCTTTGCCTGTCTCACAGACATATCTACATCTGGCCTATGAGATCTGCTCTGCAGACTACCCCTCACAGTGCATAGCTCAGCCTACTACTCAATGCATCTGTAACCTGTCAGGCTTCTGCTTTCCTTGAAGCTTCTCCTGAAGCTAAAATTACATAGTTGGGAAAATGTATTCTTATGCGTTTTTGTCTTTTTGGATCTATTGGCTTATGCAAGAAGCTCATCAATCCTTTCAGTGGCATTATATTTTACAGGATAAACACTGGCATGAGGCTATTAGAGAGGGTGGAGGAAGGGGAGGAGAAAGAGCAGGAAGAGATCAAGAAGAAAAATAGGAGTAGGTAGACAAAGTCAAGGTTGAAGATAATCAATGCCTTGTGTCCATTTCTGTAAAGAATAACAAAACCCATTGTTTAGTCAAATTAACATTTGCTAATTGAATAGTTTACTTATTTAGTTCAAATACTTGTCTTATAAGAAATGGTACCAGAGTTTTTGAAAATAATAACAAATCATATGTCAGAATTAGTATCTCTTGTGTAGCCGTTCAAGCCAAGCTTCTGAAGTCCTAGGAGAGAGTGGAATGCCTTCTCACTAGAATAAATTCCCAAGCTTACCAACACATCTTAAACCCAGTTTTTCCCATTCATTTTTTCCATTGATTATATTTAGAAGCATTTTTCCACTGCAAGTCACAGTGAGTGGAATCTATGCAAGGTAGGGTAAGTATTTCAAAGGAGGGACAACACTAAAGATAGTAGGGGTAAAATGGGGCAAAGACAGTATTTGAACTGCAAACCTGATTGTGAAATATCCATCACAGATTTATTCCAACACATAAAATACTATCATGAGAAAGTCCTCCAATAAACCCATGTGTTAAGAGCTTAGGAAGGTTTTATTATGATGTATTAATATATTTATGAACTAGAAAACATGGGGAATTCCTAAATTAAGTAGAGCTGAGCTATAGGGGGATACTGTGAGTCCCTAGCCCCTTTCTATTTCCTTTTCTTTCCTTTCTGACTGAATTAAAATTCTGACAGTAATTATAAATAATTAACACATAAACAAACAAAATGGTGCATGGAATTATTGGTTATGTTCCCTCTACAATTACAAAATATTGTAATTAAAATGTAATTAATGCATCAATTACATTTAATCATAATACAACCATTCCTATCTGATTATATTCAGATTTTTCAGTTGAGTAATCTAATTTTCCTCTTTGAATTCCTTCATTCTGAGAAGGAAAGTTTTTCCACATCCTTTAACACCTTCTTATGAAAGATTAACACATTTTGTCTTTTATTGTAGGGTACTCAGAGTCCTCAGAGACAGGTTAGATGAAATTCAGTGCTTTAAGGAATATTTAGTCCACCAAAGAGAATTTGAGATTGAAAGCAGAGATAACCATCACTTTTTTTTTGCTTTCTAAATACTGAGCATGTCCTAAACAATATATGCACTATTTAATACAAATTAGAATATTATTAAGGATGAAATGCTCTTACTAGCTACATTTATACTTGAGGAATCAAAGTCTTTAATAGTCTTCTGAGGGGAGCACAGTATCTGAAGGAACCACATTAATTGAAATAATCTGTATAAATTGTTTTACTGAAGTATAGTGAGAATTAGTATGTATTTCTATACATATATATTATTTAAACAAATACAAATATATGTATATTCACTTCACTATATAGTATTTGTCAAAATTCACTTTGATAAGCATATGAATAAAAATATATGTATATTCACTTCACAAAGAAGTACATGACAAAATTCACTTCAGTAAGTACTTGATGTCAATAGATTCTAAAAGCTTAGAAAAGATTAGTTCAAGCATATTTTGTCAAGATATTAAACAAAAATTCAGCCTACTAGAGGTTTAGCTACATTTAAATATATCATTTCTAGTTTCGGTAAGAGTAGATTTATTTTTAGGATCAAATTAGTTCTTTGTGAATCTTATAAGAAAATTCACAGTTGTCATGGTGTACTCTAGAGTGCATATTTAAGCCCCAATTATACATGCTACATGAATAATAAATATATTTTTTAAATAAAGCATTTTATTCCCTCTTTACCTCACCTATAGAACAGTTATTTTTACACTTAAAAACATATCAAAATTTTGCAACTATTAATATATTCACAATTTTCTATAGTTTCTAGACTAAGAGGGGACATGTGATCCTCAGCTACCTAATGATGCAAGATATCATACATGATATACCTGAAGTCAGGCTACTGAAGCACTGTTAGAAACATTGAAACAATACTCCATTCCAAGAATGCCATGATGTTCACAAGCATGTATGCTATATACTATTGTGATTCTTTCTAACTGTTACACTTTATACTTCTAGTTGATGGATATGTCCATTTACCATTGATAACTTGTCAATACACTCATAATAAAGAACTATGATGTTTGTTTACTTTTATGTGGCAGAATTTTCAGGTCTGTCTATACCTCATATACATCAAAGTGTGTTATCTTTTTCTTGGTGAATACAATCTGACGTTTTGGAATCTAGTTTCAATGACTAAATCATTTCTTGTTTTATAGTTCTTCCTCTTTACTTCTGGCGTCTTTCACTGTCTTACCCCTGATGGATTTAGTGTCATATCTAACTTTGCAAATAACCTTTGCGTAAAATGGCAGATAAGTCTATTAGACCACATAGTAAAATGTATTACATTAAGTAGCAGTTCTCATCCTGTGGCTTGTGACCATGGAAAAACACTTATTTCTAATACATTTAGGAATCTTCATGTATGTATATGATTCCATAGAATAGAACAGGTCTCAGCCTCAGTTTCCCAGTATATTACAACTGCAATTTCTGTTAAATACTGCAGGTGCATGTGATATAAATTTACATATAATGGTACTTTCAATCAGTAGCTCTTTTTTTTTTTTTTCGTTTTTTTGAAACAGGGTTTCTCTGTGCAGCCCTGGATGTCCTGGAATTCACTCTGTAGACCAGGCTGGCCTCAAAATCAGAAATCTGCCTTCCTCTGCCTCTCAAGTGCTGGGATTAAAGGTGTGCACCACCACCACCCGGCTGTAGCTCACCTTCTTGAAGTTGAATAATGCACTAGACAGTATGAAAAATGATAGATGAGTAAGCTAGATTTTATGTATCATAGGACAAAGTGAAAAAGAGCATTCCGAAATTACAGAAGACAACATCAATAAGGTCATATATGAAGAGAAGTGACATTGTTGATCTGTAATCCCTGTCTCTGCTCCATCCCGTCTATGTTTCTTGTAGATAGGATAATTTTTGGGTAGAATATTTTGTAGGTGGGTTGGTGTCCCTATCACTTGACTTGGGTTTCTACCCTGTTACAGGAGGTGGCTTCTTCAGGTTCCATATCCCAAATGCTATGACTCACAGCTAAGGTCTCCCTCTTTAATTTTTAAGGCACCTTAGCTGCCTCCATTGTCCCAGGTCTCAGTCTGATCTTTGAGGTGCCCCATACCTCACCCCCCTGTCAGTTGCAGATTTCCCTTCTTTCTCATGGCCATTTTGTCACGTTTGTTTGTTGCATCCTCATATATAGCTTCCAGGCAGTGGTATAATTTCCTTCCCGATGTAAAAGGATAATAAAAATTTATGGGCCTAAAAGAGCTAGAAGCAAAAGCCTACTTCCAGAGCAGAACCTAAGACTAGAATCTTTGGAGGTCCAAATATTTACTCTCTCCTATTCTCATCACTTGCTGGTGTCCTAAACAATAATAAGTCTCTCATCACTGGGTTAAGCAGATAATTTTATATCTTATTTTCCTCCCTATGGTAGCCATAACACTACCAAGCTACTGATTATTTTAAATCAGTGGGAAAATTATATAACTGAAATATTCAATAAATTATTTCCTTAAAGTTTCTTCAATCTATTATGCATATTACTTCAAAGAAGATACCCTCAGCTACAAGAATAATAAAAGTTTTAAGAATAAATTCTGCTTTGGCATATTAAAAAGCACTATTTTCAAATGTTTCTTATAAATACTATTTCTTGACATTTTAAATTTGAGAATATCCTCAAATTTTGAATCAGTTCACAAAATGCTGCCAATATGCAAATGTGCTAATTTCTTCTCTGTTTTACATTATTTGCCTTAAGACAATTGTTTCATCCCCATGATAATTCTCAGTTTAATTATTTGTCTTTCCCAGACAATCTGCAAGTTTGAACTAGTAAACAGATTCTGTTCTACATACTTCCTAGCCAGCTACACACACATACATGTTTAATTAATTCTGTGAGGTGTCTCTGCAGGCAATTTTTTTGCATTGGATCAATTTTTGACATCAAATATATAGATTATGTTATTCTATAGAAGAGTCCACATGTAAACAACACACGCTTTCTATAATTATATTCTTTCACTCATGAATAGCAGCAGTCTGAGCTCTATGATGATTTTCAGTAGTTTATCTAAGCTTAATCTGAACATCACCTCGATTTTTAATGTCTGTCCAAATAGTACTGTGCCTCGCAGAATTAAATTCTATAGCATAATGTCAGTTGTACTTTGGATTCTGGCATCCTGTAAAAATTGCTTGGCTCTCAAATTAGGCTACTGAGTCCTTTGTTTTTCTCTGTCTTGAATGTTCAGTATTATGGTGTGCACTGTGCACTCAATAAACTATTCTTGCTTAACTGAAAAAAAAAATCCCTTGGCTCTACCTTTAGAGGGCACATGTCTTCTTGTCTCCTTCATTGTGTTAACTATCCTTCAGGCTCACCTTGGTGCTCCTTTAGCTAAGAGAACATTCTCCCCCATTTCCTCCTTGTGTGGTGTATTGCTTTCTTGTTTGCTGTATTAATTACATTTTTCCTTGATTTAATCACTTGCATGACAAGAAGCAATTTGGTATCATCTTTATCTTAGCTTTAGAGAGGGTAGAATCTACTATAGGAAGGGAGGCATGCTTGCAGAAGGAAGAGTCATCAGTCACATTGCCTTCAGAGTATAGAAAGAGAACAAATGTATAATGATACTAAGCCTGCTTTCTCCTTTTATTCAGTTGGGCATACCAATGGGGTCCTATTTATACTTAGGGTAGGTCCTCCCTCGTCACATGAGACATTCTGGAAACACTTTCATATACAGCCTGTAACTGCCCCACAGCCCCAGTGAACTGGGTCGCTGGAGGAGAAGCTGGGAGGGATGGGACTGGGTGGGGGGCGGGGAGAAGGAAGAAGTCCAGGACAACAGGACAGCACAATTGAGGCCCAAAGTTTATTTGTGGTTCTGAAAATTTAATGGTTCTTGGGGTGAATGCAGATATGCTGTTTGATTCGGGAAACTGTAGGTCTGGCAGGTCAAGACTTCACCATTTTTTTTTTTTTATGTTCAGGGTGCCTTTATTTTTTTCTAAATTCTTTGTTTATATTCCCTTTCCTGCTCCTCACCCCCCATATGTACCATAAGCCCTCTTCTCTCCACCAATTCTCTAATCCCCTCCCTCCTTTTTCTATGTCCTGGTATTCCCCTACAATGCTGGATCAAGCCTTTCCAGGATCAGGGCCCTCTCCTTACTTCTTCATGGGAGTCATTTGATATGCTAATTGTGTCTTGGGTATTCAGAGCTTCTGGGCTAATTAATATCCACTTATCAGTGATTGCATTCCATGTGTATTCTTTGTGATTGGGTTACCTCACTTAGGAAGATATTTTCCAGCTCCAACCATTTGCCTAATAGTTTCATGAAGTCATTGTTTTTAAATGCAGATAGTCTTCCATTGTGTAAATATACCACATTTTCACCTTGATCCCAGTGCTCTGTCCCAGGCTAGCACCAGGTGTTGATTAGCAGTGGCTCCCAGGTATTCACAGGAAGTTTCAGGAGAGTTTAGGAGAACAATGGGTCAGAACCTGAAAGGCTGGATTGTAGCTAGCCCCAAAGCTGCATAGTTCCTGACACTGTAAAAATGGCTCACTGCCACAGCCATTGGTGTTTGTATAATTATTCTAAGTACAGTGATGCTAACAGTGGAAAAGATTTCTGGATTATAAGGGGGAAAAGTTTATATACTACTTCAAGTTTACTAAATATTCCTTTATATTAATCATTATATGGGAAGACTAGGAGAGTTCTTACTCTCATGAGTTTTGATCATGAGAATTCTTCAAAACATTAAGATGGTAGCAGGTGCAATAACTTTGCTGCTATTTAATATGCCTGGTTGTTTTTTTTTTCCCTTCCTTGTTCTTCGCTCATGCTCAGATATCAAATAAATTGGTAAAGCCTATCACTTGTGATGATAAGCTACACACTGTTGTAAGGCAGGTGAATGCCTTACATATCTGAGGATGCCATTTCATGTCCTGTTCTCAGTGTTTCACATTTCAGTGAATCCTGAAGCTGTGTTTGTACAGCACTTGGTGATTTTTTTTTTTCTACCAATGTTATTTATGAATCAGAAACCTATCTTGGCAGGGCTAGTCATTTTAGGAACCTCACTGGAAATAGTTCAGAGTTTATTTCGTTTAGGGAAGGATTTGTGTAAAATGATAAATGCATCATGATGTAATAGCCTCTTCCTTTCATCTATCATATGGGTAAATCAAATTGCAAGTGTTTCAATTAATGTGGTAAAATGCTTTCTTCTAAGTTTTTCTTTTAGTCATTTAAGAAATGAAATCAAATGAGAAAATTGGGCCCAAGTAAATGAGATTGCAACCATTTAATCTATAAACCAATACATTAAAAGCAAAGGCTTGATCATATATCTTTGAAGTCTTTAATTGTGCAGACAATTTCAATGCTATTTAGCATATAGTTCAACTAAGAGAGAATAGCTGACTCTGAAAGTGGATTCAACTCTTTTACTCTTTTGTCAACATTAATTGATTGGAAGCTTAGTTGAGGAAACTCTCACTGTTCTTATATTGTTCACTTACAGCCTACCTGTCTCCTATCAGTGTACATGTGCTAGTAATGCACATGAAGCTATTAGTACCTGTCAAACTGAAGCCATTATTAAAAGACAGATCACTCAGATGCAGAGTTCTAGTAGGAATCATTTCTAAGAATTCTTGCTACATACTTGTCTCTCTGCTGGGAATGGACATGGAAGTCAAGCATCTATTCAAGAATGTTATTCAAACAGAAGGAGGCAATGCTTTACAGGGAATGATTTACCCATAGCTTTACATTGTCCATCTGTTACTAGGAAAAATCAAAAAGGAAATCTCTATTATACAGTTCAAATAGCATCTAAACTCCCAACATCATATTTCATGGTGCATACTGTTCAACAAAAGGATCCATGTAAAGCCAATTGTTTTAATTTACACTTAAATGCTTTCAAGTGTTCTTGTATTTCTGCTAAAAGCCCATAGCTTTCAAGTTTTACATCTATAATTACAATCTAAGATGTTGATAAAGAGAGTATTATAAGGCATATATTTTAAAGCCACATTATTGTTAGGCCAGCTTATGTCTTGTAAATATTAGCCATATAATGATAGTAAAGTGTGGTGTTTGAATATGCTTGGCCAATGGGAAATAGCACTATTAGGAGGTATGGCCTTTTTGGAGGATGTGTGTCACTGGAGGGGTGGGCTTTGAGGTCCTATGCTCAGGCTCCTCTCAGTGCAGAAGAGACTTGTTCCTGGCTGCCTGTGGAAGGAAGAGAGAATCTTCCTGTCTGCCTTCATGTGAAGATTTGGAACTCTGTGCTCTAGCAGCACCATATCTGCCTACACACTACCATGCCAAACTATGATGGTAAACATGGAATGAACTTCAGAAATTGTCAGCCAGCCTCAATTAAATGTTGTTCTTTATTAAGAATCTCTTTGGTCATGGTGTTTCTTCACAGTAATGCAAACCCTAACTAAGACAGAAGTTGGTATCCAAAACTGGGATATTACTGTGATAGGCCTGGGAGTAGTTTTGCTTGGAGAAGGGTGGAATTTGGGACTTTGGACAGCATTGGAATTCTTTGAATGGTGCTTAATGGGTCACTCTAGCAGAAACATGAAGACAATTGCCCTGAAGGTTATTTAAACTTTGGGGATCTGGCTCAAGAGCTTTTGAAGGAGAAAAATTTTAGTATGTTTTATTTGTTTGTTTATTTGTTGTTTGATATTTTTGCAAATAATGTGTCTATTTTTGGTCTTGTCTAAAGATACTGACTGAAAATAAGTAAAGAGATTTAGATTAATTGCATTAGCAAAGCAAATCTCAAAACAGCCTCCTATAAATTCTACTGTGTAAGACTAAAGTCTACTCTCATCAAGATCATTTTGATCATGCATAACAATCTTAAAGGAAAAATGCAAAATGTATGGCTTAAATATTAAGAGGCACAGTGGAGGGGGATGGAGCTTAATTCTGTGTTCAAGGATATTATATGAATTAAGGGACTGGTCACGCCACCCCAGGGCAAGACCCCACCCAGCTAAGCTTATTGTTGATATTTTTTCAGATGAACAAGGAATGGCTATATCATGATAGGCATTATAGGACCTGGTTAATGTTTTCATTTCAACATAAGATGATTTGATTAAATGTTACATTGACAAGGGATGGGTTGTGATAGCTATTCTTGTTTTTCAACTTGACTATATCTGGAATAAACTATAATCAAAAACTTTCAGAGATCTTGTGAAGAGGTAAAGAAGTTTAGTTTAATGTGAATAGTATATGCCTTTAATTCTAGTACTCTGGAAACAGAGTCATACCTATATCTGAGTTTAAGGTCAGTCTACAAATCAAGTTCCAGGAAATCCAAGCTTAGGTGTTGAAGGAGTTAGAAAACAGAAAGCAGGTGATATGTATTAAAGCAATGGAGCCATGCTTGATCCCCAGAAAGCAGTAGAACTTGGAAGCTTTGTCCTTGAGGTTCTGGCTTTAGAGTTTAGAGTAGAAGGAGTTATTGGGAAAATGATGATAGTTAGCTAGAGCTAGAAAATTATCAATGATTGAGAAGAGTCCAGCACCACAGAGGTGAAATCTTTAGAGAAGTGTTTTCTCAGAGTACAAAGAAGATGTATTCCAGAGATATACATTGTGCTGGCAGGCAAATTTGGTTACATATAAAAATCATCCAGGTGGTACTCATGCTGAAGGCATGATGGGGTCTTACAGACAGTTCAGGAATAGCACTGTAAGAGGCCAGGAAAGCCAATTGGTGGAGGTCTACCTTCAACTATAGTTACCTGGCCAGGACTGAAAATGTCATGCAAAAATGTTGTGGCTTGGCAAAATGAAGAAAGCCTATGAAAGGCTGTTGGAATAACCTAGTTGCAGCACACAACCTCATCTTATTGAAAATACCAGTAGCATTGGGATGATCACCAAGAATAGCAGCAGCAATAGACTGGAGTCATCCAGAGCATAAAGTGCTTTAGAGGGCTGAGGTGAAGATATGATCCAAGATCTTTGAAGGAGCCCTTCAAAGCCCATGAAGGTTGGATCATGGATAGATATTAGACACTGAAACAAGAAACTGTAAAGTTGAAGTTGCCTTTGATATCCCAAGATGTTAGAAATGTCAGAACCATTGGGAAAACGGCCAAGGAAAACTACTAACAAGGAGTGGAACCAGCCCAAGAAAAAGTCATTAGGACAGTCAACAAGATGAAAAGTGATCGGATATTTAAAGAATACTTTGACAACAGACATGGAGATACAGAGTTTGTAGTTTGTCCAATTGATGTTTTGTTTTGCTTCAGAACGGTATTTCCTCAATATAGAGTTTTGGAATATATATATATATATATATATATATATATATATATATATATATATCCTTGGATGTTGGAAATATTTTATCTGCTTCTTAATTCTGATTTTATATGGGATGAGAATAAGAGATTGAATAAATATCAGAAGAGAATTTGAACCACTGATTTGAAATGTTGGTGAAACTGTGATAGATTTCTTTCTATGGAGATTTTCTTTTGATGTTGAAGATAATTACTTTTTATTTATTGTTTTCCTTTTTTGATTTGTTTTTATTAGATATTTTCTTTATTTACATGACAAATGTTATCCCCTTTCCTGGATTCTCAACCAAAAACTCACCCTGCGCACCAAACTATCCACTCCAGCTTCCCTGTCCTGTCATTCCCCTATATTGGGGCATGGAATCTTCTCAGGACCAAGGGCCTCTCCTCCCTTTGATGTACAACAAGGCCATCCTTTGCTACATATGAAGCTAGAGCCATGAGTCCCTCCATGTGGACTCTTTGGTTGGTGGTTTAGTCCCTGGTAGCTCTAGGTTTACTGGTTGGTTCATATTGTTCCACCTATGGACCTGGAAACTCCTTCAGCTCCTTGGGTACTTTCTCTAGCTCCCACACTGGGGACCTTGTGCTCAGTCCAATGGTTGGTAGACAACATCCATGTCTGTATTTGTCAGGTACTGGCAGAGACTCTTAGGAGACAACTATATCAGGCTCCAGTCAGAAAGTGCTTGTTGGCATCCACAACAGTGTCTAGGATTGGTGACTGTATATGGGAAGGATCCCCAGGTGGGGCAGTTTCTGGATAGTCTTTCCTTCAGTCTCTGATCCAACCTTTGTCTTTGTATCTCCTCCCATGATATTTTGTTTCCCTTCTAAGAAGGACCAAAGGATCCATACTTTGATCTTCCTTATTATTGATCTTAATGTGGTCTATGAATTGTATCTTGAGTATTCTAAGTTTCTGTGCTCATATCCACTTAACAGTGATTGCATACCATGTGTGTTCTTTTGTAATTGGGTTACCTCACTCAGGACGATATTTTCTAATTCCATCCAGTTGCCTAAGAATTTCATTAATTCATAGTTGTTAATAGCTGAGTAGTACTCCATTGTGTAAATATACCACATTTTCTGTATCCATTCCTCTGTTGAGGGACATCTGACTTCTTTCCAGCTTCCAGCTATTATATTTAAGGCTGCCATGAACATAGTGGATCATAGTTGGAGAATCTTCTGGGTATATGCCCAGGATTGGTATAGATGGGTCCTCTGCTAGTACTATGTCAAATTTTCTGAGGGACTGCCAAACTGATTTCCAGAGTGTTTGTAATATCTTGCAATCATGCCAGCAGTGGAGGAATGTTCTTTTGTTCCACATTCTTGCCAGCACCTGCTGCTACCTGAGTTTTTCATCTTAGCCATTCTGACTGGTATGAGGTGAAATCTCAGGGTAGTTTTGATTTGCATTTCCTGATGACTATGGATGTTGCACATTTCTTTACGTGCTTCTCAGACATTCAGCATTCCTTGGTTGAAGATTGTTTAGTTCTATACCCCATTTTCTAATAGGGTTATTTGGTTCTCTGGAGTCTAACTTCTTGAGTCCTTTGTATTTATTGGATATTAGCTCTATGTCAGATGCAGGATTGATAAAGATCTTTTCCCAATTTGTTGGTTGCCATTTTGTCCTATTAACAAAATGTCCTTGTCAAATATTGGCAGTGTCCTTTGCCTTACAAAAGCTTTGTAATTTTATGAGGTCCCATTTGTCAATTCTTCATTTTAGAGTATAAGCTCTTGGTATTCTGTTCAGGAAATTTTCTCCTGTTCCCATGTGCTTGAGGGTCTTCCCCACTTTCTTTTCTATTAGATTCAGTGTATCTGGTTTTATGTGGATGTCCTTGATCCACTTGGACCTCAGCTTAGTTCAAGAAGGTAAATATAGATTAATTTGCATTCGTCTTCCTGCTAACTGCCAATTGAACCATCACCATTTGATGAAAAGGCTATCTTTTTTCCCACTGGATAGTTTTAGCTCCTTTGTCAAAGATCAAGTGACTGTAGGTGTGTGGGTTCATGTCTGGGTCTTCAATTCTATTCCATTGACCTACCTGCCTGTCACTGTACCAGCGTCATGCAGTTTTTATCACTATTTCCTCTGCAGTATGGCTTTAGGTTTGGGATGCTGATTCCCCCAGAAGTTCTTTATTATTGAGAATAGTTTTTGCTATCCTGGATATTTTGTTATTCCACATGAATTTGAGAACTGTTCTTTCTTACTCTATAAATAGTTGAGTTGAAATTTTGATTGCATTGAATTTGTAGATTGCTTTTGGGAAGATGGCCATTTTTACTATATTGATCCCGCTAATCCATGAGCATGGGAGATTTTTCCATCTTCTGAGGTCTTCTTCGATTTCATCTTCTTCAGAGACTTGATGTTCTTGTCATACAGATCTTTCACTTGTTTGGTTAAAGTCTCATCAAGATACTTTATATTGTTTGTGACTTTTGTGAAGGGTCTCATTTCCCTAATTTCTTTCTCAGCCTGAATACCATTTTAGTAAAGAAAGGCTACTGATGTGTTTGAGTTAATTTTTTTATCTGGCCACTTTGCTGAAGTTGTTTATCAGCTGTAGGACTTCTCTGGTGTAGTTTTTGGTTTATTTAAGTATACTATGATATCATCTGTAAATAGTTATAGTTTGACTTCTTCCTTCCCAATTTGTATCCCTTTGACCTCCTTTTCTTGTCCAGTTGCTCTAGCTAGACCTTCAAATAATATATTAATTAGATAGGGAGAGAGAGGGCAGCCTGGTCTAGTCCCTGATTTTAGTGAGATTTCATTGTGTTTCTCTCCATTTAGTTTCATGTTGACTACTGGTTTGCTGTATATTGCTTTTACTATGTTTAGGTATGCACCTTGAATTCCTGATCTTTCCAAGGCTTTTAACATGAAAGGATCCAGGATTTTGTCAAATTTTTTTCAGCATCTAATGAAATGACCATGTGGGGTTTTTTTTCCTTTGATTTTGTTTATGTAGTGGATTACATTGAAGGATTTCCATATATTGAACCATCCCTGCAGCCCTGGGATGAAGCCTACTTGATCATGGTGAGTGATAGTTTTGATGTGTTCTTGGATTCTGTTGGCCAGAATTTTATTTAGTATTTTTCCATTGATATTCACAAGGAAAATTGTTCTGAATTTTCCTTTCTTTGTTGAATCTGTGTGTGGTTTCAGTATCAGAGTAATTGTGGCTTTTTAGACAAATTGGATATGTTTACATCTTAACTAATATTCCACTTTCTGGCTATCCCATCACAAACCTTCCATTCCACATCTACCCTCTACCTTTTCATCTTTGCCTCTAAGAGGGCACTCCCCCACCCACTTGAACTCTCCTATCCCACTCCTCCAGGATCCCCCTACACTAGGATATCAAACCTCCATAGGACCAAGGGACTCCTCTCCCATTGATGTCAGATAAGACCACCTTATGTTAAATATGTATCTGGAGTCAGAGACCCCTGTATACACTTTGGTTGGTGGTCTAGTCCCTGGGAGCACTGGGTAGTCTGGCCAGCTGATATTGTCCTTCCTATGGAGTTGCCATCACCCTATGTTCATTCAGTAGTTCTGCCAGCTCTTCAGTCTACTGGGATCCATGAGCTCAGTCTGACATAGCAGAGACTGAAGGATGGACTATCTAGGGACTGCTCTAACTCTGGAATTCATCCTGTCTGCGGATATTGAATCCCAAAACTGTTGTTGTTGCCAAGAGGTGCTTGTAGACAGGAACCTGGTGTGTCTATTCCTTGGGAAGTTCTGCCAGCAACTGACTATGGATATTTTTAAAGTTGTACTAAAGCTATCTTTTCATTTTTCTATGACTAGGTATGGAACCCATAGTCTCATGGGTTTGAACAATTTTATAGTGCCAGGGAGTGGAATGTGGTAGTTTAAATCTGCTTGTCTAATGGGAAGTGTCATTATTAGGAAGTGTGGTCTTTTTGGAGGAAGTGTGTCACTTTGGGGACAGGCTTTGAGGTCCTATGCTCAGGCTCCACCAAGTATGGAAGAGACCTTCCTGTCGGTCGTCTATCTAAAGAAGAGAGTCTTCTCCTGCCTGCTTTCACATCAAGATATGGAACTCTGGGTCCATCCGTACCATATCTGCCTACATACTATAATGTCTACAACTATGATGGTCAAATGTAATGACTTTGGAAGTTGTCAGACAGCCCCAATTAAATGTTGTCCTTTATAAGAGTAGCCTTCGTCATGATGTCTCTTCATAGCAATGGAAATCCTAAGACATCAAATAAGAGTTCAGAGAATTGCTTGTATGTAAGCAACTACCTGTCAGCCCAAGGAGGCATGTATGAGGACTGTGATAAATGAGATCTATAAGGTACATAGCTTCAATATCACAGAGGAATATGGATTCTAGATTTTTCTTTTCCCTCAATAGACATATGACAAAGAGTAAGTTTTCTAATATAGTGGGAGATTATACAGTTTTCCAATCTAAACCTATAATACCAATTACTCTATCACATTTCCAACAACTTTTCTTTGTTATTAAGCATTTTTGGCAAGTTAAAACTATCCTTTGCAGCCTTCCAATGAATTGAGCATGTCTACATAAATGAAGTCCTAGGACCTCATACAGAAAATATTAACAAACTTTATGAAGATCAAGAGAGTTGTCATCTTCAATGATTTTGGGGTACCAGTGTTCCAGAAGACCTGGAAGATACAAAAACCAAAAAGGCAGAATTTTATAACACATTTGGTCTTTTATATGTCATCAATCTCCTTTTCTTACTGCACACAGTCTCTACATTTATGTAGGCACAGTGCAACAAAGATAGGAGAGATGAAACAACAGAATATACAGACCTATGACTTATAAGAAGAGTAAAAGCAAGAAAAAAACTTTAGTGTGATATTTTTTAAGCTGTTAAACTAATTTATTTACTTTTTATTTATTTATTACTAATTTATTATTAACACTTTTCAGAACAATCTGTTTTATATGATGTGATTATAATTTTATTTCCCCTTCATTGGAAATAGATTCTTTTCTCATGTAATATAGCCTGATTAATGTTTCCTCTCCCTATACTACACCCAGTAAATCCCCATCTTTGCTCCCACTATTTTCTTAAGTAAGGGGATACTAAATTAATTTCTAAAATATATATGAATCTGATAAAATGTGTTAAATAGATTAGGAATGAATTAACATTATTTGAGGGTGTCCAGCACTGCTTTTATGAGTAGGGAGTTTTCTATATCTTATGAACACTCACAGGGAACACATTTATTGCATTCATCTCAGGTCCACAGGTCACAGCTGATCTACGTTGGTGATTCTTTGCACTCGGTTGTCTGTGTATTCATAGTGAAACAGGACTGATAATTTTGAACATTTTTTTCTGTTTTCTTTTGTCTTAAAATAACTCTACATCTCCTTCTTATGTCCTGTCTTTGTCATCTTCATTGCCCCCTTCATTTTTCATCTCTTTATGCCTATTCTCCTTTCATAGCAACCTGCAGGTGTGCTTCAGCTGAGTCCTTGAGGAAAGACGTAACAGCAAATAAACCGAATAGCCGCAGCAATATTTCCTCTACTTGTATTAGCTGCCCCCCTTTAAATGATATCTGATGCTTATTTAGTTGTTTTATACACTCCATAAAAAAAGAAATTTTAAATGAGGAAGATATTACATTAATACCTTAATTATACAAATAAATATATTCTTTTCCCTTGTTGCTCTTAAATTGCCTGGACACAGCTGTATCTTATCCCTACTTTATGAAACTTAACATACACCTACAACTAATCATTGCTGTGCTTTTCCTAAAATCTTCAAGGTAAAAATGCTAATGTGTTTAGAATCTCATTTCTCCATTTAGGAATGATAGAATGCATATTATTTTTAAAATAATGAACAGAAAACATCAAGCGTGTCCTGTGTACTAGGTAGTACCTGAAAATTCATAGTTCAAGTATATAATACCTAGGAAGCAAGTATTCTTCTTTTAATTGCATCACTATTATAATTACCTCTATATATTACTTTTTTATTTTCAGCAAAGAGAATGAAATTATTTGGCTAACCACACAAGCTAATATCTGAAAATACGGCATGTGTTGGAAAGTCTTTAATTTTCAGAAGTCATGTGTGATATTGAAGGACTCTTTTCCACTTTAGTGTGTGGAAGGGATTACTGTTGACAGACGCACATATTCCACAAAATATTGCCCAATGATTTCTACAGTAATTGAAACCTTTTTAGTTCTCTTTGGAGTGCAAGGGTCAACATGGTTTCCAAACATTATTTTTCTTTGATTTGAATTGGGATAAAAGGATGTATGTGGAAATTTGTAGTTTTAATTTAGTACTTTCTAGTGCTTACGAATTTCTATCTATTGTAAAGCTCTTTCACTTTTATTTCACCATCTATAAAATATTAATTACTAATATTATGGGTGTATTTTGTTTTTTATTTGGATATATCAAATGTATTCTCCTATTTTTCCAACCCTGTGCTATTGTTGGCTGTAACACTTCTTGGAAACATTTTGTTTCTTGTGCAGTCACAGTTGCTATGCAATTAAAATACTGATGGTGAAAGGCAAATCTTTCTTTTTGATCTTACCACACTTTCCATAGGGTGTATCCCTGAGTACAATAGATATTTAGACATTTGTTATTTTATTCCAAAGTAAGAAAATTTATAGATCAGTTACATATTTTTTAATTAAAACTATATTTTAACTTTTCAAAATATCATTTTTTCTGCACAAATAAGATGGTCATCTTTTTGGTATAATTTGAGTTAATAGTATAAATGTTTTCATTTATGCATAATCAAAACTGAGCTTTTCTTTTATTTCTGCATAAAATATTTATCATTATAAATACTTGAACAATTTTGAAATATCATTGGATTAATGCAAAGGATGCATGATTTCTGTGCTTTAATTACTTTTTTCTATTTATTTTATTTATTTAGTGTGTTTGTATGTTTGTTTTGAGACATGAGTTCTCTGTGTAGCCTTGGTTGTCCTGGAACTTCCTCTGTAGACAGGTTGACCTTGAACTCACAAAGATCCTCCTGCCTCTGCCTACAGTGTATTCTGTGCCACCACCACTCAGATTGTACTTTATTTATTAATGTAAATGTGATACTATAATTGTAGTTATATATATTTATCTCTTTTAATTTCCTGGAACAACTTTACTAATTTTTGTGAAGAATGATATTTTTCAATAGTTTTTTTCCATGCATTTCCTATAGTAAGACTTTTGCTATTTTCACAAAGAACATTGAGAAGAGACAGAGGAGATGTTTGACACAGACTAGGTGAGCTGACTCTTCTTTCTTTGAGAGCTAGCTTTTTCTTCTTAGTCAAGTTTTATTTATGGGAATAATATAAGAATGTTTGTATATTGTGCTATTTAAACACCTCTTTATTTTTCTTTATCTGAAAGGGGTGGTTTAGAACAAGTTTTTTTTTTGGTTTTTTTTTTTGTTTTTTTGTTTTTTTGTTTTTTTGTTTTTTTTTTACATTTGCAAGACTTTTTGGTATTTTCAAAATGTTTCTCTTATTTTCAAATATCCCATATTTTTTGTTGAATAGT
Source organism: Apodemus sylvaticus (assembly GCF_947179515.1). Taxonomy (NCBI): domain Eukaryota; kingdom Metazoa; phylum Chordata; class Mammalia; order Rodentia; family Muridae; genus Apodemus; species Apodemus sylvaticus. Next base: position 90,292,465 of record NC_067474.1, on the reverse strand, counting down.
ATTTTATCTTCAATAATACAATTTTCCCATTATTTTGTTCTATAAAACAGATGTAAACCTCCATCTTCTCCTTAATGGGTTTCATATTGTAATGTTCACTGTGCTTGTCATTACATAATCCCACTGATCTTCTTCATATAGCCATATATTTATTTTTTATAGCTGTGCTTTGATTAGATATTTTGAATAATTCTATTTATTTTAGTAGTTCTAAAAGAGCACATATTTAAGTTTTTCAATCATCATCTGAACAAAATTAACAGCTGCATCTTCTTGGCATTTTTACGTTATTTTCTGGAGAATGTGGTTACTAAACATATGTATGAGTTGGATCCTAATCCAGAGATTTGGGTCAGAGAATTAGAGCTTTTTGCTCCATACTCTCATTTTAAAATAAAGAATAATAATTCAAACCACCTCATAGTTACTTTGATTAGAACTAAATGAGTTAAGCTATAGGCAGTGCATTTTGTACAATGCACATTCATATAGTAAACACACATACACTACACAGGAGCTATTGCTACAATGCCTCAGAGAGTGTATTACATTTGATAAGCTACACTTCTATTGCTAGTTATTTAGAACACTCCTCTCTCCATGAAGCTTTAACTTTAACATTTTATCTTAAATGTTTAGCAATAAGTTAAATATTTTTTGACTTAATATTTCACATCTTCCTTCTCCTTTTTAGAATGATTGCTTTCTGTATGGGTCACAGCCTTTACAGCTTATTTCAGAAGGATCTCTAGTCTATATGTCTCACCCTCATTCTTTATACTGAAAGTGAATCCCTCACCCCAGATAATTGACCTTCAACATTGTACATTTGAGTTTTATGTGTTGCATTAATTTAATATGAATTACTTCTCTTTTGTTTTATGATAAATTTTGTAGCCTCCTTTGGCATGTGTGAAGATGGTAGAAAGGCATACATGCTCACTATAGTGTGTAGGGACCAGGTGTTGATTGGAACTTTCTGACCTAACAGTCCTTTTGTGTCCAAACTCTCACTTAAGTCTTATATTTCTTAGAGTTTGGGATATTCTGCTGTTTCTATAAAAAAGCATCCCTCTGGTGAACTCTCCATTTCTCACTACTCATTAATATAGTTAATTACTAGTAATCCAAAAGGAAGAAATATGTAGGGACTTAGATACCCTGAATTGACTATAACAGACCTAGTAATGATTTAGTGATTGGGAAAACAAACAGTTCATGCCTAGAATGATGCCCTCCATCTCAGTTCACCACCACTAGATGTCTTGTCCCTGCAAGTTTGGTTTGCAATGTACAGTATCTGTTACCCTGTATATTCTAGACATAATCATTGTCTTAACCATAGTAGATAAATTTGCTTTCAATATTTGCAAAAATAGAGAGCTTCTAATTGTAATTCAAATACTGCATTTAAATCACATCCTTGGCTTTAAAAGACACAGCCAAAGAAGGAAAGTAATGCTGCAAGTTATAACACAATACTCAGCTATTAAGCCTGTTAATTCTACACTTGAAAACCTGTTCCTGGGGCTCAAAAAAAGCTCAGTGATTAACAGCACTTGTTCTGTCATAGGACCTCATTTGATCCCTGACACATATAGGCTCACAACCATCCATAACTTCATTTCCATGAAACCCTGCATTCTCTTCTGATTTCCCTTTGAACCTAGAGAACATGCTAAATGCAAACATACAGTGGACAAAAACACAAATGCAGATAAAATCTGATAGATAAATAAATATAAAACAATATACAGCATATATTCAATTTATTTTTGTTTTAATTCTACTGATACTAGCCTAATTTTTGTACACTGATAATTGATCTAGATCAGGGGAACTAGTTTATACTTTTACTGTGGTTTTGCTTACTTGTTTTCACAGTCTTCTTTTTGACATTGAGATATTGATCTGAAGAAACAACAATACTGAGGGAACTCTCACAAAGGAAGATATTTAGTTGGGAGCTTGTTTATAGTTTCAGAGTCGTAATCCTTTATCATCCAAACAGGGAGTATGATAGCAGGCAGGCAAGGTGCTGGAGTAAGGAATTGAGAGTTACAACTTGATTCAAAGCAGAGATTGAAGGCAAACAGAGACAGCCATACCTGTCATATGGATTTGGCATAGGCTTTTGAATCACCAATGTCCAACCCAAGTGACAAGACTTTTTCAAACAAGACTGTATCTCCTACTCTTTCTAATACTTTAAAATATATCTGATCTTTAGTGAGCAAGCAAGCAATCAAATATATGAGCCTTTTACACCATTTTTATTCAAACCACCACAACACCACTAAGATATTCTTTTTTAGTTTTGTTTATTATTTTTAAAGAAGGTCTCATATATCAGAGCTAGACGATAGCATTAAGTTTGTAAGCCTTTTCTTTTCACCTTGTCCATCCCAAATTTGCAAGTATGTACCAACAAATTTGTTTCAGGTGAAGTGTGTTTCAAACACAGCTTCCTGCACACCAGGTAACTATTATGAGCTCTGAGCTGCATCTGCAGTCCAGGATGTTGTTTCTATTTCAAAAGTGCCAGTATGAATTTCTTGCAATGGGTTTCAATAGGTCTCCTCTGTCCTGGAATTAGTCTGTAATATGTCTTTATAGAATCTTTTGGTTTCTAAGTCTCCTACTTGTCTCTACATTTATCTTGTAACTTTGTTCTTTATACTCTAAGCATTCATATTTATATACTTTATCCAGAATACTTTAATTCTTTTGCACTTTATGTGGTAATCTTGACATTAGAGTCTGAGTTCAAATTCAGGAAGAACTCTGCTATCAATTATAGCTTCCCTTTATACATCACATTTTGCGGAGCCTTTCTACCTGTATTTTCACCTGTCCTGTATAGAATAAAAGTATTATCAAGTCTAGAAATTCCATACTACTATTTTTCCCAGGACATAATATAGCACTCTCAGGACTGAGTTATTAGAGTGATCAAACTCTGCTTCACCAGAACAGTGTAAGAGTATAGACAAAGCAAATGACCTATGCTGGATACTTGCACTTTATAAGAATGTATTTCATAAAACGAACAAGAAAGAGAGATTTCACTGGAGCTTTTCATTTATAGAGATGGCTGCTGCTCATAAACATGACTAAAGGTCTCTGCAGGCCACTGAAAGCAGATCTCTTCCAAACCCTTGTCACTATGCAAAGATAATTACTTGTATGATTTATGTGTTTTCAGAGAACCTTTATTCAAGGTAACTCTTTCTAGTCACTTTTATTGTGTAATTGTCAAAGAACTCTGAGTTTGAAGTCTATTTCTTAATTTCTAAATTCCCTCTTGGTTATCTTACAGTTCTGATAATTACTTTGAAAATTTTCATAAAGATATAGATAGATGTAGAAGATATAGATATACCAAGATTATATGTGTGTGTGTGTGTGTTATGTGTGTATGAGTGTGAGTATATGTGTGTCTGTGTGTGTTTGTGTGGGGGGGAGAGAGAGAGAGAAAGAAAGAGAGAGAGAGAGAGAGAGAAAGAGAGAGAGAGACAGAGAGAGACACACACACAGAGAGAGAGCCAGTTTTTGTTGTCTATATTCTGACCGACTTTCTTAATCATCTGAAATGTTTGTTTTGGATTATTGAAGATCTTTAAGGATATGCCTAATGTCCTGGGGTGAACATCCATCATTCTTCTATAATACCTCTCCCTCTCACTCTTTGGCATTGTGAATATCATGGTTCCTTTCCCTTCTTCCTCAGTCAATGGATTGAGAGACTTCTATATTTAGACTGGGCTTCACTGTCTATAACACACATAGGTTTGATATTCTTAAAGTATAATTTAGTCTTCTAATAAATTGTCAATAGAATAACAAATAACTCGTTGAAGTATTTTGATCTTGAGTTGTAAAAGTTTTATATAGAAATTTTATTTATATGTAAAAAGTTTTAAACACTAGATTTGCATGTAATATTCAAAATTGATACAAAAAATTCTGTTAAGTAATAAATATTTAAGGTAATACAACAATTTCTACGTTTAAAAGGAAAGCTCATGCTTTTATAGCTATTACTAACAAAGGAAAGAAAAGCTCCTTGACAAATTTTGCTTGTAATGCATTGCATTTAAAAGGAACAATAACAAGCCATTTGCTGCTTAGTTTTATGTGTATTGTTACGCTATTTTTCAACCCAAAGTATAGACATTGTTGAATTTTAATAAAAGCACCTTCATGTGTACTTTACATTATCTATGTTGAACATTTCTTCTCCATTTTATTTTGTTCCTTTTCCACTTTTTTTCTGAAAAAAAGTGGTAGTAATATGTAGAGTATAATATCAATTCTTTAAGCTTCATATAATCAAAGCTTTATTATATATTTCAATATGTATTAGTTCATATTGCTCTTAAATAATTTGGAAAAAACTAAAATTCAAATGAAATATATATATATATATATAAACAAAATAGAAATTATATTAAATTAAAAAAAAAGAAAAAAACCTGGTATGACATTATGACACAAGGAATGTACAAAGATAACATTGAGTAAATTTTCCTTAGGTCATCAACTGTTTGGTATATATTCAATGATGGTTTTCTAAAACCTGTAGGTAATGGAATCATAAGAAGAGTTAGAGAAAAGGTGAGCATTGTGGCAGAAAAACACTGGTCTATAGAGGTCGCAGGATAGGGGAACCAACTCATATACAGTCCCCAAACCCAGACACAATTGTGGATGCTAACAAGCGCTTGCTAACAGGAACGTGATATAGCTGTCTCTGCCAGTTCCTGACAAATACAGAGGTGGGTGCTCTCAGCCAACCATTGGACTGAGCACAAGGTCTCCAATGAAAGAGCTAGAGAAAGGTCACAAGGAGCTGAAGGAACTATTTACCCCATAGGTAGAACAACAATGTGAACCAACCAGTAACCCCATAGCTGCCAGGGACTAAACTACCAACCAAAGAGTACACATGGAGGAAGCCATACTTCCAGCTTCATATGTAGCAGAGGATGGCCCTGTTGGACATCAAAGGAGGAGAGGTGCTTGGTTCTAGAAGGCTCAATGACCCAGTATAGGGGATTACCATTACAGGGAAGCAGGAGTGGGTAGGATGGTGAGCAGGGGGTAAGGAGAGGGATAGGGTGTTTTCAGAGGGGAAATGAGGAAAGGGGATGACATTTGAAATGTCAATAAAGAAAATATCTAATAATAGTTATGGGGCCATTTACTAGATGAGGGCAACCTATCACTGGTCAAATCCCAAACATATAGTAAAGTCCTCCTTCATAGTTATCAACTGCTGTTGGCTCCTCTGAGAAAGGTGAGGACTCACAGTCCCCTCATCCATTCATGCTGGAATTATGACTCTTGGTCTTGTGCAAATATGGTAGAGGTAACAAGAGATACTAAGTTCATCTGTACATCTGCCATGTCATACATACATCTGCATTTCACAGCCCTAACCCTTGTATAGGAAAGGTAAATATAGATGGTTTTTCCTCAGCTGAGTACTCACTATTACTTCTGCCTGGTATATTGAAAAGTTATGACACTTCGTTAGTTACTACTCATTGCAATAAATAGATGAATAGAAGGATGATATAGATAGATAGATAGATAGATAGATAGATAGATAGAAAAACTTTTTTTGAACAAAATGGAAGCACCACAAATTTATGACCTAATCATAAATGGTTACAAGTTAGTTTGACAACATGATCATAAAACATAGATAAACATTTTTGAACAAAATGGAAGCACCACAAATTTATGACTTAATTGTAAATGGTTACAAGTTAGTTTGACAACATGACCATTAAAAATAGCCTATGATTTTCCCAGTCAAGAGATTGTGACTATGAATGAAGTACAAAACAAAAAAATCTCTCCGTAGATCAGATCTTGTAATCAATCAGAAAGGGGTGGTTACCTCATAATCATCATTCTCCTATTAAGCCTGTGGTTATATCTTGCCTAGAAGGTTGAAAATATAGCATTTTCATTCTTGTGAATGAGGAATTGATAAAATTTGCTTTTAGGAATGGCTTTGGAAAAAAGCCACGTGTGAAAGATACAGAAACTAATTGTCCAGTCCCACCTCATCCCCTCTGTTTTTTGCTTGTTTGTTTGTTTGTTTGTTGTTTGTTTGTTTTTTGAGATAAGGTATCCCTGTGCAGGCATTGGTCTCTGGGAACTTGCTTTCTAGCAAGAATGGACTCAAAGATCTTTCTGCCTTTTCCTGCCAAATGCTGAGATTGAAGTTGCACACCACAACTGCCCAGCTGTCCAATATGTCAATAGGGTTTGCTCCAACAGCTGAGTATCTAAGCCTAGACCATTGTTGCCAGAATGAAATAAATTCAACAACGCATGTGATACTCTTATGTTCCTTAACATTATTGAATTCTCCACATATGGACATTCCTGTGTTCTGTCATATGCTGAGGTTGAAAAAAGTTTCTCTTGCATTTTTAAAGGTGGGAGCACCTATTTTTAGACTTAAATTCTAGATCTCCACCTCTCTGAGTAAGAGCTGAAATTTATAGCCTCTGTTACTTTTCTCTGAATTAAAGTTTTAAACTTTTATAGTTAGCCATTGAATTAGTATATGACAGATCTGTTTTCTTTTAATAAATACCTTTAGCTAAATCACTTTATATTATAAAATGAAAGATTAAGGCCTTTTCATTCTTTCCCTTTTAAACATGGAAGACACACTGCTGCTGTGGCATTTTAGGAAAGGAGACGCACAAAAGATGTCATTCTTGTGATTTTACTGTTAGATCTCTACAGAACTTATGAAAGGCAAGTGTTAGAAATAAGAGCCCATGCAGCGGAAATCCTCATAAAGGATGAGGCTGACTCCAGCAGCTGTGGAAACATAATTTCTCCTACAGATAAGAGAATAGATCATTACATAGATATTTTAAATAGCACTGTCCCAACTTAATGAATACAGGACTTTTAAGACTAATAACTAATAAAAGATCTATTCTAATCTTAAGATCAACTTCATTATTTTCATTGTTTAATAATTATTAGAATGTGGGTACAAGGATCAAGTGTAACTATAATTTTGACTACACATTTTATCATTTTGTTAGGTATGACTTAGGTTCTCTTATGACACATGCAGTGACCTTTTAGTATGTTATGTGTTTGATTAATATTTCTTTATTTGAAATAAAAATAAGCAAAATCTTTTCTCCTACTCCCTCCATGACCTGGGAAGGTTATCAAATTTGGTCTCTGCTATCATTTGTCTAAAATAACTCATAAACTATTCCAGGGTTTGTTTTATGAACTTTATCTAATACTGTAAAAAGAAAACCTAAACTTGAAATATCATAAATTGATCACGTTCTTATACTTAGTCTATCCAAGCTGACAGTAAGTTAACTTATAGGAATTGTATATTTCTAAGACTAGAATTTATGAATAGGAATTGTTTTTTCATAAAAACATAATTTAAAATTATTTATTGTATGGTGTCTTTAGAATGATATATAATATTTCTTATATGTCTGTGAATATCTGAATATTGTCCTATTTTCACAGATGTGTTAACAGTCCTTTAATGTAGCCGAGGTTGGCTGCTATTACCATATCATACAATGTTATCTTTCTTTTATATTATTTTGAAATTTATCCATTTTTTTGTTCCCACTGGCTATGATAATTTGAATTAGTCTTATGACACCTCATGTAAAAATATTTAAAAATTGAAGCAAAATAGTCAGTATTTTTTATACAGTTGTTTCAACAGAGGACTCAAGCAGTAAATATTATTGCCTGGTAAGTATTACTGTAATGAAATAGGTCAGTTTACCATTTGTTACATTTTAGAAAAAAAATAGCTTTATATATGTTTAACCACTATGGTTCATCTGCCATCCATTGTATGTATATAGATTTTATAGATATATCCTTGAGTCATCACAAAAAAAATTGATCAGTCCTTTGGAGTAGGCTTTCTTTCTATCATAGCTTTGGTGGAATATTGGAACTTTAAAGCCTGCATGAACTACCGAATGAGTTCAAGGCCAGCTGATGTAACTAGTGAGACCCTGTGAAAACTTAAAACTTAGCTGAGTGGTAAAGTATTTAACCATAATGGCTAAGACTACTGATATCAAACACTTTTAGACAAAAAACAAAGTTAGAGTCATTGAATTACCATTTCTGATTAGTCTTGCTCAGCTGAGCGTTGATGGATTCCAAACTGTGTAACACTGTGTGGAGCTACACATGCCACGCGTGCCCAGTGAGACCGAGTACCAGGCCGCAATACTCAAACGCCTCAGACGAAACTGAAATCCCTATCTGCATTTTGCCATCTCTATATAGTTCTTAGCCTTGTGTATATCAGAAAGGTCTCAATTTATAAAACTAAGCACCGCAAAATCTAAATAGCAGGGAAATTTGGTGATTTAGATCCACAGGACTGTTAGATTTAAGTGACAAACATTCTGAAAGTGAATAATTTCAACTTCAATTCCATAGAGATTGTTTTAAAAGCAAAGGGGTAAAACAGTAGTATTACAGATTTTGTTAGCATTTCAAGTAGTGTAGAAACTGAATACTTTACACTTATAAAGTATGAATGAAACCAGAACTATATTATGAAAATGAGGCTATTAAAATACTACATCAGTACTTGTTAGTGTAGGTTCTGACACGGTAGAGTATTGCGTATCCCTCCCCCAACTCTGTTTTATTTTAGTTATGTGTATCAGCGCCATGAGTTTCTTGAAAATGTGTTATTTTTACCTTCTTCCAAGAACTAGGGAAGAACAATTCCGTTTACTCCCAGGTGGCTTAAATTTGATTTGAACTCGCAGCAGAGTTTACGCTGATGAATAGCTTTTCATTGAGCATGAATAAATTGAGAAATTCAGATTACTCAGCCACTTTTTCTTCATAATTTAAATTCCAAAGAAGCATTTAGCAAAAATAGAACACAAAGGCCTGTGCAGTTGATGAATTGCACCTGATGACTAGGTGAATTAATAAAACCATTACTGCACTGGACAAGAAAGCCTCTTCCCAGAATTTTTGTGAAAATGACTATCTCAGGAAAATAAACAAAAAAGGCACATTGACTTCTAAAGGAAAATGCTTGAACATTGTCAAGTCATAGCAGGGTGACATGACTAAAAACAGACAGGCTGATATGACAGACAGACAGATATAGGCTGTTACAGGCATTACTCTCAGCAATGTGAGTGAATTTTCTTTCTTCTTTTTAAGTAACTTAATTGGAAAGAACCTATATAAATAATGTTGGAAGTTTGGACATTCCTAGTGAGAAAAAGAGTTAAAAACAGGAAAATAATGTCATGTGTACATGTGTACATATATCTTAAGTACATGCATATATTTCATATATTTTTTGGCTTATCCCTTTAAAACTTCATAATTCTACAAAGAAGAAATATTTGTCTAGATTAGCATAATCACTTCATTTTGTTTTAATCGTATTTTCATGCATATATATATATACATATATATATATGTATATATATATATATGTATATATATATATGCAAGGATGCCTGTATGACATAGGAGGGCATTAGATCCAATTTAAATGGCTATAAGCCATCATGTTGTTGCCTGTAATTTAACTCAGAAATTGTGGATAAATACCCAGTGCTCTTAACTGCTGAGCCATTTATTTAGGACTTTGAAGTATTTTTTTTAAGTTTTCTAAAATGATTGCTTATGCAAAAATATCAAACTTATCTTTTGTATACTGCATGTTTTGGGAATCCTAGATGCTATTATTTTGACAATATGCTGACTAGTATTTGTTATTCATTTGGGAGAACTCGGTTCTTTAAATGCTAAAGTATGGCTAGCTTGGAAGCAAACCATTCTATTAGCCATATTTTTACATATGAAAAAATTGTGATGTACTAAATGTGATTATTTTTGGTACAAGAAGAACGGAGGAGTGGCCCCTAGTTTTGGAAAGATCCAGTGTAGCAGTATAAGACAAAACCAGAACAGGGAAGTGGGAAGGGATGGGTGGGAGAACAGAGGGAGGGAGGGGGGCTTATGTGACTTTCGGGGAGTGGGGAACCAGAAAAGGGGAAATCATTTGAAATGTAAATAAAAATATATCGAATAAAATTAAAAAAATTAAAATTTCTATATTCTTTGTTAACATTCCAAATGATTTCCCCTTTCCCAGTTCCCCCCTCCCCATAAGTCCCATAAACCCTCTTCCTTTCACCAATTTCCCAATCAATCCCTTCCCACTTCTCTGTCCTGGCAATGCCCTACAATGCTCCATCAAGCCTTTTCAGGAAAAGGGCCCTATCCTTCCTTATTCTTGGGAATCATTTCATATGTTAATTGTGTCTTGGGTGTGCAGAGCTTCTGAGCTACTAGCCACTTATCAGTGACTGCATTCCATGTGTGTTCTTTTGTGTGTTCCATGTGTGTTACTTAGGACGATATTTTTCAGATCCAACCATTTGTCTAAGAATTTCATGAATTTATTGTTTTTAATTACTGAGTAGAATGTCATTGTGTAAACATACCACATTTTCTGTATCCATTCCTCCATTGAGGGACATCTAGGTTCTTTCCAGCTTCTGGCTATTAATAATAAGTCTGCTATGAACATAGTGGGGCATGTGTCCTTATTGCATGCAAGGAGTACTCTAGTATTGCTTGAGGTCCGGGATACTGATTACCCCACAAGTTCTTTTACTGTTGAGAACAGTTTTAGCTATCTTGGGTTTTTTCTTATTCCAGATAAATATGCCCAGGAGTGGTATAGTGGGGTCCACCAGAAGTGTCATGCCCAGTTTTCTGAGGAACCTCCAGACTGATTTAGTGAGTGGTTGCACCAGCTTGCAATCCTACCAGAAATGGAGGAGTGTTCTCCTTCTCCACATCCTTGCCAATACCTGCTGTCTCCTGAGTTTTTAACCTTAGCCATTCTGACTGGTGTGAGGTGAAATCTCAGGTTTGTTTTGATTTGAATTTCCCTAATGATTAATAATGTTGAATATTTCTTAAGGTGCTTCTCAGCCATCCAAAGTTCTTCAGGTGAAAAGTTTTTGTTTAGCTCTTTAGCCAATTTTTAATAGGGTTATTTTGTTCTCTGGGGTCTAACTTCTTGAGTTCTTTGTATATATTGGATTTGGATTATATTTGGAGTTCATTGTATGTATATATACACACCTCTGTCGGGTGTAGGGTTGGTGAAGATGTTTTCCCAGTTTGTTGGTTGCCATTTTGTCCTTTTGACGGTGCCCTTTGCCTTACAGAAACTTTGTCATTTTATGAGGTCCCATTTGTCAATTCTTGATCTTAGAGCATAAGCTATTGGTGCTCTGTTCAGGAACTTTCCCCCAGAGACCATGTTCTCAAGGGTCTTCCCCAGTTTCTTTTCTATTAGTTTCAGTGTGTCTGGTTTTATGTGGATGTCCTTGATACACTTGGAGTTGAGCTACAAGGGGATAGGAATGGATCAATTCCCATTCTTTTGCATGCTGACCTCCAGTTAAACCAGAACCATATATTGAAAAGGCTATCTTTTCCGTACTGGATGTTTTCAGCTCCTTTGTCAAAGAACAAGTGACCATAGGTAGGTGGGTTCATTTTTGGATCTTCAATCCTATTCCAATCTACCTGCCTGTCACTGTACCAATACCATGCAGTTTTTAACACTATTGCTCTGTAGTATTGCTTGAGGTCCGGGATACTGATTCCCCCAGAAGTTTTTTTACTGTTGAGAACAGTTTTAGCTATCCTGGGTTTTTTTCTTATTCCATATAAATTTGAGAATTGCTCTTCTTACTCTATGAAGAACTGAGTTGGAATTTTGATGGGGATTGCATTGAATCAGTATATTGGTTTTGGCAAGATGGCCAAGATGACCTCAGAAAATGGAAAAATTTTCTATGATGTTATTTTTATATTTGAGTGTTTATCTTCTTTTGGGTTTGATGAGAAAAGGTTACTATCTTGCTTTTTCCAGGGTGTATTTTTTCCTCCTTGTATTGGTGTTTTCCATCTATTATCCTTTGTAAGGCTGGGTATATGGAAAGATTGTGTAAATTTGGTTTTCTCATGGAATATCTTGGTTTCTCCAGCTATGGTGATTGAGTGTTTTGCTGGTTATAGTAGTCTTAGTTGGCATTTGTGATCTCTTATAGTCTGCATGGGATCTGCCCAGGAATTTCTAGTTTTCATGGTTTCTGGAGAGAAGTCTGGTGTAATTCTGATAGGTCTTCTTTTACATGTTACTTGGGTTTTATCTCTTACTGCCTTTAATATTCTTTCTTTGTTTAGTACATTTGGGGTTTTGATTATTATGTGACAGGAGGTATTTCTGTTCTGGTCCAGTCTGTTCAGAGGTCTGTAGACTTCTTGTATATTCATGGTCATCTCTCTCTTTAGGTTAGGGAAGTTTTCTTCCATAATTTTCTGAAGATATTTGCTGGTCCTTTAAGTTGTAAATATTCACTCTCATCTATATCTATAATCCTTACATTTGGTCTTTTCATTGTGTACTGGATTTCTTGGATGTTTTGGGTTACAAGCATTTTTCATTTTCTTTTACTGTTGAGTCAATGGTTTCTATGGTATCTTCAGCATCTGAGATTCTTTCTTCTATCTTTGTATTCTGTTTTTGATATTTGCATCTATGGCCCTTGATTTCTTCCCAAGGTTTTCTATCTCCAAAGTTGTCTTCCTTTGTTATTTCTTAGTTATTTCTACTTCTGTTTTTAGATCCTCAATAGTTTTGCTCAGTTCTTTCATTTGTTTGTTTGTGTTTTCCTCTAATTCTTTAGGAGTTTTTTGTGTTTCCTCTTTCATGACTTCTGCCTGTTGATCCAAGTCCTCCTGTATTTCTTTAAGTGACTTTTTGCATTTCCTCTTTGTTGACTTCTATCAGTTGACCCTTATTCTCCTGCATTTCTTTAATTGATTTTTGTGTTTCCCATGTAAGAACTTTTACCTTTTGATCCATTTTCGCCTGTATTTCTTTAAGAGATTTATTTATGTCCTTCTTGTGTTCCTCTAACAGTATCATGACCAGTGATTTTAAATACAAATCTTGTTTCTCTGGTGTGTTGGTGTATCCAGGACTTTCTGTTGTTGGAGAATTGGGTTCAGATGCTGCCATATTGCCTTATTTTCTGTTAGTAACGTTCCCATGTTTGCTTTTGCCATCTGGTTATCTCTGGCCTTAGTTGGTCCTGTTGTCACTGGCTGGTGCTTAAAGCTCCTGTGAGCCTGTAAGGCAAGTTCTATGCCATTGGATTACTGGGTTTCCCCTGGCACAGTTTGCTGATGTGCTGTCCTATTCTTGGATGCTGTTGGAGCCCTGGGGTGTCTTGCCCCATGCAATGTTATAATCGGGTTATCTCTGAATCTGGTGCTGCCTGTCTGCTCTATCAGGGAGAGAAGATGGTGGATGCTATGGGGACATTTTCCAAGTGCTGATCACTCTCCAGGGCAAATGAACCGCGATAGGGCTGGCACATAGATGGCCCACAGAGCTGCCCAGGCCCTGGGTGCAGGCAGAATCCTAACAGGCTGAGACCCAAGGGATGTTAGAGTAGGCAAATGTCTGTGTACCTGGTACTGCCTGCCAGATCTGTCTGGTGTATGGGAGCCAAGATGGCTGAGACCCCCTCCAAATGTTGAATAGTCAGTAGGGCAAAGGTACCCTGACAGGGCTGGCACACAAACAGCCCGCAGAGCTGCCCAGGCCCTGTGTGCAGGCAGAAATCTTACCGGCTGAGACACAAAGATGTTAGACTCGGAATATGTCTGTGTACAAGGCACTGCCTGTCAGATCTGTCCAGCGTATGGGAGCCATGATGGCAGAGGTGATTATTTTTCTTATGAAGTAGTTTCATATGTGTCTATTACAGTGAGCTTTTATTGGAATACAATAAGCCTTGCTTATTGGACAATTTTGATCTTTGAACACCACGGATTTCATATGTAGAATTTTACATTGTATCATAAACACAACTTGAAATCTAATATGACAAGATTGCTATTTTCCAAGAAAATATCAGTCTTGTGACTCATCACATCTCTTTGGAAAATAAGATTTCTGAGGCTGCTTCAAGCTATCTTAGCAGGAAAACACAGAAACTGATACACTAATGGCAAACTTTGTACATTAGAGTACAAAATGTCCATACTGAAATTTCATGGCTATAAACTGTTAAGTAAACTCAGCAGAGAAAACACTAAATAAAAAACTAATATTTAACACAGTGTTGTCATTTCCATTTCTGATGTGTTTGGCTTCATAAGTCTCTTGAAGATAATGAAAGGAATAAAAATAGATCTAGGTTTTATAGAAACAAATGCAAAATGTCATCATAAATTTCCCTTTTTGTACAATATAATTCCTCAATATATTCTCAAATATTATTTGTCATTTAATGCACTTATGTCAGAGTAAATATATTTTCTGTACATATACATGTCAGTTAACCATTATTTACCTGAATTTTTCTTCTTGGAAGAATAGTGATACCATTCTTTTGTCCTTTGGATTGGATTAGCTCTATTTTTTTATTCATGTGTACTTGATTATACACATTTGTGTGTGTGTGTGTGTGTGTGTGTGTGTGTGCGTCTATATGTCTGTCTGTGCATGTTTGTGTATATACCAGATACTTTGACATAGCCAGGATCAGAATTACAATTTATGAACAAACTTGATTTTCTATGATTTTTTTTTATTATTTTCTATATTCTTTGTTTACATTCCAAATGATTTTCCCTTTCCTGGTTCCCCCCTCCCCATAGGTTCCATAAACCCTCTTCCCTCTGCCTGTTCCCCAATCAACCCCCTCCAAATTCTCTGTCCTGGTTATCCCCTACAATACTGCATCAAGCCTTTCGAGGACTAGGGCCCTCTCCTTTCTTCTTCTTGGGAATGATTTGATTGTGAGCCATGTCTTGGATATTCAGAGCTTCTGGGCTAATATCCACTTATCAGTGACTGCATTCCATGTGTGTTCTTTTGTGAATGAGTTAGCTCACTTAGTATGATATTATTTTGAAACTGTTCCTCAAGAATTTGTTGCACATTGGGATGCTCATCTTGCTTAATATTTGTAGGAATTATTTAAATTGTTTATCATTTGAAAAACAGTGTGTTGATCTCAATCTTACATTTTGTTTTACATATTAAATAAAAACTACAAACTTTGAAATGGAACATAAATTGAAAATACATTTTTTGCACATAACCCTATCAAGAACCTTATTGGAATTGTAGCTGAATGAACTATATTTGTTTTAGTCAGCTCAGAAATTCAAAATGCATTCACATACATATAAATTCTACTTTATTTTTTTATTTTTTATCATAGTTAAAGTATGTCTGGTTCATATGCTTTATAAAATGTAGCAAAAATATATTCTAGGCAATAAGTATTACATCTTAAAGATGGTATTTACAATCACATTGAAATGATTGGCAGATGCAGTAGAAGGTTCTATGGTAGTTTGTTAGGCTATATATTTGTTTGATTTGGTGAATGTCTTTTCTTCCACTTTGCAGTTATTTTGAGGGCTCCACAATTGTATTTTGAGCAAAGAAAAATAAACTGCCATAGAACATTGTAGAAATTGGTTCAGTAGGGAAGAAGCTATTTCTGGGAGTTAAAAATAGTGGAGTAAGTCTGAATAGGAGCTGGAAAGGGCAGCAGCATGGAGTGCTATCTGCTTCACAAGAGGCAGGGAAAGTTCAGAGAACAGAAAAAGATATGAAGGAAACGGATCTAAATGGGTTTTTCAATAGAGAAAATCAGATCAAGAGACCTGGCATACTGGAAATGAAGTGGCAATGCCAGCTTTGAGACTAGAGTGGCAAGGACCTGTCTAATATTCTAGCACTAAAATGGTCTCTGTAGTCATATCAATCAATACAAAGACTGAGACTTAAAATTTTTGAGCAGCAGGAAGGTAAATTAATAAGCAAAATAGTGAGTTCCCAATGGCTTACTCCTTGATTGGCTCACCAAAAGAAATTAGTTATTTGATTCATGCTCATTTGCATAATCTAGATAGGTAATAGTGAATGCTCATTATACAATTTATGCAAAGTTTTTTTTAAATCAAAGTACTTACAAATTTGAATTTTATATTAAGTCTTTATTTGGCTTTTCTTTTTGGAATGCTTAAAAGTTTTGATTAGAGAGATATTCAGTAATATAAAAATCACTTCACTACCCAAGTTTATAACTTGAATTTTGATATGTTGAATTGGGATTTTAAATAAGTAAATTAATTTCAGCATGGAACATGTAGAGCTCTTGATTATTGGGATTAAAAATCCTGTGAATTCAAAGACAAATGGATTACATGGAAATAGACTATTTTCAGGTTTTGTTATTTGTGGCTCAAGGCACCCAATTAACTTTGTTTTTGGTTTACTAAACACATAAAGACTTGTTTCAAGTATGTAATAGAATGGCTAGAGAAGTTACTGTCATTACACACTGCTGTGAAAGTATTTTATCTCTCACTGATATACTGTCTTGTTTCCAAGTTGTGTCTTTGTTCTTAAGGATGTTAAATAACACATATTCTCCCAAGTAAAACTCAGGGTAGATGAAAACATTGTTTTAATCTTAATCTTCATCAAAAGCACACTATCTGAAGAAATCCTTAGCTTTAAGTGCATCTTTTCTTTCAATTAATTTTTGATTCCTATCCCTAGTATATCTTTTGTGTGATTCAAATACCACCAGTCGAGAGTTTTTATACATTTGGAAGTACTTAATAAATTCTTTACAATTAAAATAAAGAATAGAAAACTAATAGACAAATAAGTACCAAGAGAATGAGAATGTCCATAAAATGGTTTAAAAAATGTAGACAGGATGATCAGGAAAAAGGAATGGGAGTCATAATCTAACAAGATCAGCAAAGAAAACATCATTCAACAGATTTAAGAGAATCTTACATTTTAGGTCAAGTGAGTAGAGATTTACTGAGGGGTAAAATAACAATCTCATGAAGAAGAAATTATAGTATTAATTCCTAAAGATATTCCAACATCCAGTTAATGTCATGATATATTTGTCTAAGACCTCAGTGGATAAGTCATAATACACACACATAGTTAACATATAGATTCATGTATAAATATTTATTAGAGTTAATTTATATATGTTATTATCTTTACATATACATATACAAATTAACTATATTTATATATAATTTAACAAACATATCTAAATAAAATTAACTAAAACTATGATATGAGCTTTTGACTCAATATGAAATCCAGAGAGACCGTTAAAAAATTCCAGTGCCTAACATCCCTAAGATACATAAATGAAAAGTGCATCTCACTTAGTGTGGTAAACCTAATCCACCTGTGAATTAAAAGGGAGGTACACCATGACTTATAGACAAGATAAGGTTTTGTGGGTGGGTTGGTGTCCCTATTGTTCCACCATGGTTCCTGCCCCACCCCCCATGGTCCATATCTTCAATGCTGTGAGTCAAATCAAAGGACATCCCCATTGATTTTGGGCCTCTTTCCTATTTCAGATCTCAATCTCTTCCTGCAGATGCACGCATACAGTTGCAGAATTCCACTCATTCACATGGTCATCAGGTCATCATTCTTCTCCCTCACCAGACCCCAAAAGGACATGCATAGTATGTACTCACATATAAGTGGATACACTCACAGACACAAGAAGCATGGACAGGAAGGAGGGCACAAGGGAGGATGCTTGAGTCCCATGTGAAAGGTGAAAGGGGTAATGGATTGGTAATGGAAGGTAGATGGAGGAAAATATCTTTGGGAAAAGAAAAGAATTTTTTTTTTTAGTAAATTCATTTTTTTAAGTCATGATAAGACCTGTTAAATTGGGAAAGGAGAAAATTCTTTGAAATTTATAAAATTTATCTACAAAAATAAACATGTATAAAAATACATGTCATCACATGACACAGTATAAATTGAGGTGTGGACATAAGATTTGAATCTAAACAAAGAAATCTCCACATATTCATTCTAATTTACTATTGTAACTGAGGTTCTAATGCACAAGAAATTAGATAAACATAAAACAGATAATTTAGAAGTGGTGACCTGATTTCTCTTTTATTAAATTTCCAAAACTATACATAGAGAGAATAAGATGTAATTGGAGAAGTTTAAGGTACGGAATGGCACAGGACAAAGCTCAAAAACTGAGTAAGTTTCCATATATTAACAACATATAATATACAAACAAAACTGCAAAATACTATAGTTTAGACTAATTTGAAGACAATTCAAGATATATGTAATCATTTTTGTACTTGTAGTATACAAGATTCAAAAGCAAAAATTGATCTTAAAATCACACTATAAAATGAAAAATTGATCACAAATATGAAATATATTAAGGTTTGGAATCTCTGATGCAGAGATTCCACTGCAGATTCCAGAGAGATTCCAAAAAATGCTATTGTGAAAGTAAGTTTTTAAATATCTAACAAACAAATTTCAATTTTTCTGTGGAAATACAAATATATGAGAATAGCCTAACATTTTTTCTTTATTTATTTTGTTTATGTGTGTATGCATTTGCAGGCACAGGCATCACATCTGGGTACATGCTAAAGTCATAGGACAAATTACAGGGCACAGTTCCCGTCTACCATATATGTTCTTGAGATTAAACTCTATTCTGCATGCTTGGTGGCATGCACTTCTACTTAACACTTTATCTCTTTCTCATACACACAATCTTCATTTAAAAAATTTTAAATTATAAAGTATACACTTACATGCTTTCTCCCTTTTATTCCCTTTCTTCAATCCCTTCTAGTTCTGTCTCATAGCTTTTTCACAGAATCTTTTTCATTAACTGAGTGTGTGTGTGTATGTGTGTGTGTGTGTGTGTGTGTGTGTGTGTGTGTATGTGTGTGACAAATATATAAATATGAAAAACTCAGTATGATTACTCTTATTTGTATGTGTGTTACTTCAGGGCTGATTTCTTAATACTGGGTAACTAATTAGGGGCCTCATCTCTAAGACTGTTTCTCCTGTCCTTAGCACTCCAATATTTCTTAGTTTCCTGGACTTCCTTGTAATAGGACTGAGGCCTTGTCAGATTATCACATTGTATGTGATCATGTCTGTTGGTATTGTACTTGTTCAGGTATTTTTCTGGCAGCCATATGGTGAAGTTATCAAGCAAGAAACTTCCCGTTCACTTCTCACAGCATTTTACTATATTCTGGTTCTTATGATACTTTTAAATATTTTTATAGAAGCAAATTTCCATTTGTTTTTGGAAAAGAAACAATTATGCCAGATCCAATGCTATCACGCTTTTAGGATTTATTACTCTTTGAAGTTCAATAATATCCCACTATTTACAGACACACAATCATTCAATGTCATTAGTAAATGTAAATATAAAAACAAAACTTTGAAAATCACATGTATAATAAATGATTTATAATCAGAATACGCACTTAAAAACAAATGATTAATTAAAAATTAAGTGTGTTTAATCACACCATGAAGACATATAAAAATATTTAGACATTGAAAAATCTTCTGCATATAAATTTAAACTTATTCCTATATCAAAAGTGGAGAATTTAAAACAAAAAATTCTAAAAAATGTGTACATACATCTGAATATTGCTCTTGTTTTTTACCCCAAACCTACCCGTGATTATTCACTCAGTATTTCTGGCTGTGTAAGTCAGGCATGTTATTGTTTCAGTTTCAGGAGCAATGATAAAACTTTTAAGATGATGCTATGATATTATAAAGCAGTCTTTAGACCTTGTGAATGTGTGACATGCTTTTAAATATATTATCTTACTGTCTGCAATGAACCATATTTCTATTGAGTGTTTTTTGCTTATTTTTCCCTTTCTTAGTGTTATGAATAATTAGTTTAATGCTGAATCTCTTGATTCATATTAGAGATTATATTTCCTGAAGTCTCTGTACAGATTAACTGTTACTCAGGTACATTTCCATGATTAATTTAGAAATTACAATAATACACAAAAATTGTACTGCCAATTTACAACTATGATCTACATAAAATATCTGCAATCATCCCTATAATAGTAAGTTGGAATCACCATCAGGTGAGTAAATATCCCCTGAGCCTTAGACTAAAATCGAGATTCCAGAGAGGTGGCATACAATACCCAGGGAGCCATGCCTTGTGAACAAACTGCAAACTAATTATAATATGTTCTAATATTTGCTCAGGAGTGTTACTGCCATGTATGAACACACTCCCAGCTCATGAAATACCCTGCAACACAGAATTTTTTGTGTTATCCATGTATAGCATATTAATACACTTAGAACATACATGCAGCCCCCCCAAAAAATTATCTTCTGAGCAAAGACTGTTCCCAAGATTGTTCTCTCAAAGACAAGCGTTTCTGACACAATTTTTTTTTACAGTTTTTTTAATTGCATATATTCTTCATTTACATTTCAAATGTTATACTCTTCCCAGTTTCCCCCCTCCCCCCAAACCACCAACTCATCCTACCACCCCTGCCTCCAAGAATATGCCCATCCACCCAACACACTCCCACCTATGCCCCCTCGATTTCCCCATGCTGGGACATCTATTGAGCCTTCATAGGACCAAGGACCTCTCCTCCCACTGATGCCTGACAAGGCATTCCTCTGCTACACTTTTGGCTGGAACCATGTGTACCCCTTGATTGATGGCTTAGTCCATGGGAGCCCTGGGGCATCTGGTTGGCTGACCCCATCATTCTTCCCATGGGGCTGTAAACCCCTTAACTCCTCCAGTCTACCCTCCAACTCCTCCATTGGGGACCCGGCGCTCAGTCTAATGGTTAGCTGCTAACATCTCCCTCTGTTTCTGTAACTCTCTGGATACAACCATAACACTCTCCTTTCAGTATACACTTCTTGTCATCCATAATAGTGTTGGGGTTTGGTGATTATTTATAGGATGAATCCCCAGGTAGGACAGTTTCTGGATGGCCTTTCTTTCAGTATCTGCTCCGCACTTTGTCTCCATAATTGCTCTTGTGAATATTTTGTTACCTTTCTCAGAACCACCCCCTCTTTGGTCTTTCTTCTTCTTGAGCTTCCTGTGGTCTGTGAATTGTAACTTGTTTATTTTGAGCTTTTGGGCTAATATCCTTATCAATAAGTATATACCATGTGTGTTCTTTTGTGATTGGGTTACCACACTCAGGATGACACTGTCGAGTTCCATCCATTTGCCTAAGATTTCATGAATTCATTGTTTTTAATAGCTGAATAGTATTCCATTATGTATATAACCACACTTTCTTTTGTTTTTAATTTTTTTATTCGATATATTTTTTATTTACATTTCAAATGATTTCCCCTTTCCTAGCCCCCCACTCCCAAAAAGTCCCGTAAGCCCCCTTCTCTCCCCCTGTCCTCCCACCCACCCCTTCCCACTTCCCCGTTCTGGTTTTGCTGAATACTGCTTCATTGAGTCTTTCCAGAACAAGGGGCCACTCTTCCTTTCTTCTTGTACCTCATTTGATGTGTAGATTATGTTTTGGGTATTCCAGTTTTCTAGATTAATATCCACTTATTAGTGAGAGCATACCATAATTCACCTTTTGAGTCTGGGTTACCTCACTTAGTATGATGTTCCCTAGCTCCATCCATTCACCTAAGAATTTCATGAATTCATTGTTTCTAATGGCTGAATAGTACTCCATTGTGTAGATATACCACATTTTTTTGCATCCACTCTTCTGTTGAGGGATACCTGGGTTCTTTCCAGCATCTGGCAATTATAAATAGGGCTGCTATGAACATAGTAGAGCATGTATCCTTATTACATGGTGGGGAATCCTCTGGGTATATGCCCAGGAGTGGTATAGCAGGATCTTCTGGAAGTGAGGTGCCCAGTTTTCGGAGGAACCGCCAGACTGATTTCCAGAGTGGTTGTACCAATTTGCAACCCCACCAACAGTGGAGGAGTGTTCCTCTTTCTCCGCACCCTCTCCAACACCTGCTATCTCCGGAATTTTTAATCTTAGCCATTCTGACTGGTATAAGGTGAAATCTCAGGGTTGATTTGATTTGCATTTCCCTAATGACTAATGAAGTTGAGCATTTTTTAAGATGTTTCTCTGCCATCCGAAGTTCTTCAGGTGAGAATTCTTTGTTTAACTCTGTACTCCATTTTTTAATAGGGTTGTTTGGTTTTCTGGAGTCTAACTTCTTGAGTTCTTTATATATATTGGATATTAGCCCTCTATCTGATGTAGGATTGGTGAAGATCTTTTCCCAATTTGTTGGTTGCCGATTTGTCCTCTTGATGGTGTCCTTTGCCTTAGAGAAACTTTGTAATTTTATGAGGTCCCATTTGTCAATTCTTGCTCTTAGAGCATACGCTATTGGTGTTCTGTTCAGAAACTTTCTCCCTGTACCGATGTCCTCAAGGGTCTTCCCAAGTTTCTTTTCTACTAACTTCAGAGTGTCTGGCTTCATGTGGAGGTCCTTGATCCATTTGGATTTGAGCTTAGTACAAGGAGACAAGGATGGATCAATTCACATTCTTCTGCATGCTGACCTCCAGTTGAACCAGCACCATTTGTTGAAAAGGCTATCTTTTTTCCATTGGATGTTTTCAGCCTCTTTGTCGAGGATCAAGTGGCCATAGGTGTGTGGGTTCATTTCTGGATCTTCAATCCTGTTCCATTGATCCTCCTGCCTGTCACTGTACCAATACCATGCAGTTTTTTACACTATTGCTCTGTAGTATTGCTTGAGGTCAGGGATACTGATTCCCCCAGATGTACTTTTGTTGCTGAGAATAGTTTTAGCTATCCTGGGTTTTTTGTTGTTCCAGATGAATTTGATAATTGCTCTTTCTAACTCTGTGAAGAATTGAGTTGGGATTTTGATGGGTATTACATTGAATCTGTATATTGCTTTTGGCAAAATGGCCATTTTAACTATATTGATTCTACCGATCCATGAGCATGGGAGGTTTTCCCATTTTTTGAGGTCTTCTTCCATTTCCTTCTTCAGAGTCTTGAAGTTCTTGTCATACAGATCTTTCACATGTTTGGTAAGAATCACCCCAAGATACTTTATACTGTTTGTGGCTATTGTGAAGGGGGTCATTTCCCTAATTTCTTTCTCAGTCTGCTTATCCTTTGAGTATAGGAAGGCCACTGATTTGCTTGAGTTGATTTTATAACCTGCCACTTTGCTGAAGTTGTTTATCAGCTGTAGGAGTTCTCTAGTGGAGTTTTTCGGGTCACTTAGGTAGACTATCATGTCATCTGCAAATAATGATAGTTTGACTTCTTCCTTTCCAATTTGTATCCCTTTGATCTCCTTATGTTGTCAAATTGCCTGAGCTAGTACCTCAAGTACAATATTGAAAAGATAAGGAGAAAGGGGGCAGCCCTGTCTAGTCCCTGATTTCAGTGGGATTGCTTCAAGTTTCTCTCCATTTAGTTTGATGCTGGCTACTGGTTTGCTGTATATTGCTTTTACTATGTTTAGGTATGGGCCTTGAATTCCTGTTCTTTCCAACACTTTAAGCATGAAAGGATGCTGAATTTTGTCAAATGCTTTTTCAGCATCCAATGAAATGACCATGTGGTTTTTTTCTTTGAGTTTGTTTATGTAGTGGATTGCATTGATGGATTTCCGTATATTGTACCAACCCTGCATTCCCGGGATAAAGCCTGCTTGATCATGGTGGATGATCGTTTTGACGTGTTCTTGGATTCGGTTGGCAAGAATTTTATTGAGTATTTTTGCATCGATGTTCATAAGGGAAATTGGTCTGAAGTTCTCTTTCTTTGTTGGATCTTTGTGTGGTTTTGGTATTAGCGTAATTGTGGCTTCATAGAAGGAATTGGGTATTGTTCCTTCTGTTTCTATTTTGTGGAATAATTTGAAGAGTATTGGTGTTAACTCTTCTTGGAAGGTCTGATAGAATTCTGCACTGAAACCATCTGGTCCTGTGCTTTTTTTGGTTGGAAGACTGTCTATGACTCCTTCAATTTCTTTAGGCATTATGGGACTGTTTAGATGATCTATTTGGTCCTGATTTAATTTTGGTATTTGGTATCTGTCAAGGAAATTGTCTATTTCCTCCAGGTTCTCCAGTTGTTTTGAGTACAGGCTCTTGTAGTAGGATCTGATAATTTTTTGGATTTCCTCAGTTTCTGTTGTTATATCTCCCTTTTCATTTCTAAGTTTGTTAATTGGGATACTTTCTCTGTGCCCTTTGGTCAGTCTGGTTAAGGGTTTATCTATCTTGTTGATTTTCTCGAGGAACCAGCTCTTGGTTTTGTTGATTCTTTTTTGGTTCTGTTTGTTTCTACTTGATTGATTTCAGCCCTGAGTTTGATGATTTCCTGCCTTCTACTCCTCCTGGGTGAAATAGCTTCTTTTTGTTCGAGGGCTTTCAGGTGTGTCATTAAGCTGGTAATGTATGCTCTCTCCATTTTCTTTTTGGACTCAAGGCTATGAGTTTTCCTCTTAGCACTGCTTTCATTGTGTCCCATAGATTTGGGTATGTTGTGTCTTCATTTTCATTGTGTTCTAAAAAGTCTTTAATTTCTTTCTTTATTTCTTCCTTGACCAAGGTATCATTGAGTAGAATATTGTTCAGTTTCCACATGTATGTGGGTTTAATGTTGTTTTTGTTGCTATTGAAGACCACTTTTACTCCATAGTGATCTGATAGGAGGCATGGGATTAGTTCGATCTTCTTATATTTGTTGAGGTCTGTCTTGTGACCAATTATATGGTCGATTTTGGAGAAGGTACCATGAGGTGCTGAGAAAAAGGTATATTCTTTTGCTTTAGGATAGAATGTTCTATATATATCTGTTAAATCTAATTGGTCCACAGCTTCAATTAATTTCATTATGTCCCTGTTTAGTTTCTGTTTTCCTGATCGGTCCATTGAGGAAAGTGCAGTGTTGAAGTCACCCACAATTATTGTGTGAGGTGCAATGTGTGCTTTGAGCTTTAATAAAGTTTCTTTTACGAATGTGGGTGCCCTTGCATTTGGAGCATAGATGTTCAGGATTGAGAGTTCTTCTTGTTGTATTTTTCCTTTGAACAGCAAGAAGTGTCCCTCAGGGTCTCTTTTGATGACTTTGGGTTGAAAGTCAATTTTATCTGATATTAAAATGGCTACTCCAGCTTGTTTCCTGAGACCATTTGCTTGTAAAATTGTCTTCCAGCCTTTTACTCTAAGGTAGTGTTTGTCTTTGACCCTTAGGTGTGTTTCCTGTAAGCAGCAAAATGTAGGGTCCTGTTTACGTATCCAGTCAGTTAGTCTTTGTCTTTTTATTGGGGCATTGAGTCCATTGATGTTAAGAGATATTAAGGAATAGTGATTGTTACTTCCTGTCATTTTTGACGTTATTTATTAAATTTGATTGTTTAACTTCCTTTGGATTTGATGAAAGGTTACTATCTTGCTTTTTCCAGGGTGAAGTTTCCCTCCCTGTATTGGTGTTTTCCTCCTATTATCCTTTGTAGGGCTGGGTTTGTGGATAGATATTGTGTAAACTTGGTTTTTCATGGAATATCTTAGTTTCTCCATCTACAGTGATTGAGAGTTTTGCTGGATATAGTAGTTTTGGCTGGCATTTGTGTTGTCTTAGAGTCTGCATGAGATCAGCCCAGGATCTTCTAGCCTTCCTAGTCTCAGGTGAAAAGTCTGCTGTGATTCTGATAGGTCTTCTTTATATGTTACTTGGCCTTTTTCTCTTACTGCCTTTAATATTCTTTCTTTGTTTAGTACATTTGGTGTTTTGATTATTATGTGACGGGAAGTATTTCTGTTCTGGTCCAGTCTGTTTGGAGTTCTGTAGGCTTCTTGTATATTCATGGGCATCTCTCTCTTTAGGTTAGGGAAGTTTTCTTCCATAATTTTAGTTAATATATTTGCTGTCCCTTTAAGCTGTAAATCTTCACTCTTATCTATGCCTATAATCCTTAGGTTTGGTCTTCTCATTGTGTCCTGGATTTCATGGATATTTTGGGTTACAAGCTTTTTGCTTTTTGCATTTTCTTTAACTGTTGAGTCCATGGTTTCTATGGTATCTTCAGCGTCTGAGATTCTTTCTTCTATCTCTTGTATTCTGTTGTTGATATTTGCATCTATGTCCACTGATTTCTTCCCAAGGCTTTCTATCTCCAAAGTTGTCTCCCTTTGAGTTTTCTTAGTTGTTTCTACTTCTGATTTTAGATCCTGGATTGTTTTGCTTAGCTCCTTCACTTGCTTGTTTGTGCTTTCCTGTAATTCTTTAAGAGATTTTTGTGTTTCCTCTTTCATGACCGCAGCCTGTTGACCAAAGTTCTCCTGTATTTCTTTAAGTGTTTTTTGTGTTTCCTCATTATTGGCTTTTGTATTCTCCTGGGTTTCTTTCAATGATTTTTGTGTTTCCCTTGCAAGGGCTTCTATCTTTTGCTCCATTTTCTCCTGAATTTCTTTAATTATGTCCTTCATGTGTTCCTGTACCAGCATCATGACCAGTGATTTTAAACCCAAATCTTGTTTTACTGGTGTGATGGGGTATCCAGGACATGCTGGTAAAGGAGAATTGGGTTCAGATGTTGCCATATTGCCTTGATTTCTGTTAGTGACGTTCCTGCGTCTGCCTTTTCCCATCTAGTTCTCACTGGTGTTAGTTGGTGTTGTCAATGCTGGACTCACCAGTGCAAGCTGCCCCTTCCCAGGTGGCCTCTGGTGCACAGCTTACCTCCTGCACTGCCTGGAGACGGGGTGTTGTTGTCCAGGCTGTTCAGATCCCGAAGTAGACACCTGAAGGCTCCTGCCGGGGCCTGCTGGATTCACTGGAGCACACAGACTTCTCCCCGCTGGCCGCCTGGAAGCCCCACTTGCCTCTTTCAGGACTTGGAGATGTGGTGTTGCAGCTCAGGCTGATCTGGATCCTGAAGCTTAGAGGTCCGAGGGCTACCGCCAGAGGCCTCGGGACTGAAGCCTAAGCTCTGCCTCTTTCAGGACCTGGAGATGTGGTGCTGCTGCTCAGGCTGATCTGGATCCGGAAGTGGAGGCGGAGAGGTCTGAGAGCTACTGCCAGAGGCCTCAGGACTGAAGCCTAAGCTGGAAAGAGCTGTGCTGTGAGCTCCCAGACTGCCTCTGGGCGCACACCTGGTCCCCCGCACTTCCTGGAGACCAAGTGCTGTGGCCCAGGCTGTTCAGATCCCAAAGCAGGCGCCTGAAGGCTCCTGCTGGGGCCTGCTAGATTCACCGGAGCACACCGACCTCTCCCTCTGGCCGCCCGGAAGCCCCACCTGCCTCTTTCAGGACCTGGAGATGTGGAGCTGCTGCTCAGGCCGATCTGGATCCGGAAGCGGAGAGAGCATAACCACACTTTCCGTATCCATTTCTCTGTTAAAAGACATCTGGGTTCTTTCCATCTTCTGGCTATTATGAATAAAGCTGCTATGAACATAATGGAGCATGTGTCCTTATTAACTGTTGGAGCAACTTCTGGGTATATACTTTGTATATGCCCAGGAGTGGTATAGCTGTGCCCTCAGGTAGTACTATGTCTAATTTTTGAGGAACCGCCAAACTGATTGCCAAAGTGATTTTAGCAGCTTGCAATCCCACCAGTAATGGAGAAGTATTCACCTTTCTCTACATCCTAGCCAGCATCCACTGTCCCCTGAGTTTTTATCTTATCCATTCTAACTGGTGTGAGGTAGAAACTCAGGGTTGTTTTGATTTGCATTTCCCTGATGAGAAAGGGTATTGAACATTTTCTTAGGTGCTTCTCGGCCATTTGATATTTCTCCACCCCCATCCCCTCTCTCTTTTGCCTTTAAGAGGGTGCTCTTTTTGGGTATTGCTCCACCCTGGTACATCAAGTGGCTGAAGGATTAGGTGTGTTATCTTCCACTAAGGACAGAAAAGGAAGCCCTGTATTACATAGGTGCCAGGGATCTAGGACCAGCCTATATTTGCTCTTTGGTTGGCAGCTCAATCTCTGGAATCTCTAAGGGTTTCAGGTTAGTTGGTACTGTTGCTCTTCTTGTGGGGTAGCTATTGCTTTCAGGGTCTTCAATTTTTCCTCCAAATCTTCCATAATGTCCCCAACATCTATCTAATGCTTAGTTAAGTTTATCTGCATCTGGATCAGTCAACTGTTATGTAGAGCCTCTCAGAGGCCAGATTTGCTAGCCTCTTGTCTCTAAGTAAAACATAGCATCACTAATAGTGTCAGGGATTGGTAACAGCCCATGGAATGGGTTTCAACATTGTTATGTCACTAGTAGGCCATTCTATCAGTCTCTGCTCCATCTTTGTCCCTGATTTTCTTTTATCCAGGACCACATTTACATTTACCTTTAAATTTTATGGCATTTTGCATCAAAATATTGAGTTGTACATAAATGAAATCCTTTAGAAATTGAATATTAAATACTAATGACAACTTATTAATTGTTTTAAAATGTGATCAAAAGTGCTCTCATATTCTTTTCTATCATGTAAATTTTATAGATACTGTTTTGCATAAGAATATCGTATATATCAAATGAAAATGAATTTCACTCAAATAGGGATATTTATTTTCATATTTTCTAAGATGAAGAAGTTTTTATACTTGTGAGATTTTTTTTGGTAGCATGATTATTCTCATATAATATTATTATTATCATTAGGTTTTGGCACAGCCCTGTAGTTAAGATGCTGATTTTGTGTTTCGTGGCAGTGATGAATGTAAAGAAAAACTAATCAGGACCATCTCAGAAATGGACAGATCTCATGTCACATTTTGTCCTGCAGTGAACCTTTTGCAAGCATAGTACAATCCATTAGAGATGGAAAGTTATAATGGGAATGCTGGCAGGCTACTCTAAAGCTGGAGGAAAGATTTTCTTTGCTGACTCATTAATCTCGGAAGAAGAAAGTCCCCATGTCTTTTTACAAATCAAATCCTTCCTAATAGTGAAGCCTCCCAGATCTCTTGAGTAGTAAGGAAATAGATGGTGCTGACATTCCCATTGGTTTAAGCAGAGTCTGACAGCAGAGAGCTGTGGATGAAGTGCTCTGGGAAAGTGGACTAAGGGCTATTTTTAGGCAGTGTGGGTTGCCTTTTATTCATCATACCTAATAGCAGGGAAGAATGCTGCAAGCTTCTCAGCACAGAAATAGAAAGACAGGAATGAATACAGCAGAGAGAAGATCAGCACCTGAGCCCAACTGAGCTGCAATAGTTCTTCATCTTACCTTAGAAAGCTGCATACATTTCGATTTTCTCTGGCTTTTTGTTTCTTTTTATTCTGTTAAGAGACTATCATGCTTCTTTTATTTAGCATAGCAGCAATTCTATCCTGATCTCCATTAAAGGACTTGTTTTCAGCTATTGAGTTTCAAATACCTTACAAAGAATGGAGATAAGTTAGACAATAGACAATCTTTTATCAGTTCTGATAAAACTGGTATTTTGTGGATATTTCAAACCTGTAAAATAACACAGCAATTTGCTTATCTGTAATATAGGAAGCAACAATTTACAAAGCACATAATCAATGACATATAGTATGTATTTTTCTTTTAATTTGTGGAAAATGTACTATTTTTTTCCAAAGTGGATATTTTTTACTGTATATGTAAGAAAGTAAAATTCTACCTAAGGCTGCAGTATGCTCAAAGAGATGTACACAAAAATCCTGTCTTGAATTACTTTACCACATACTAATGTGTGTGATCCTTCGGGAGGAATTTGAACTCATTGGTTTTGTTTTCTTAACTGTTGAAATTGAAAGAATTGTACATTAATGTTGGAAAGGGACTTGTGGTGGTTCGAATATGCTTGGCCTAGGGAGTCGAATTATTAGGAGATGTGGCCTTTTGGAGTATGTGTAGCCTTGTTGGAAAAAGTGTGTCATTGTGGGAGTGGGTAATGAGAACCCCCTCCTAAACACTTGAGAGCCAATCATCTCCTAGGGGCCTTAGAATAAAGATGTAGAGTGCTTAGCTCCTCCTGCACCATACCTGCCTGAATTCTTCCATATTCCCACCTTGATGATATTGGAGTGAATCTGAACTAGTAAGCCAGCCCCAATTAAATGTCCTTATGGGAATTGCTTTAGTCATGGTGTCAATTCACAGCAGTAAAAGCCTAGCTAAGACAGTACTTAGAACTTGCACATTTTAAACACTCAAAAATGTTACCATACCGATTTCAAATTTTATTTTGCCACAAATTAGATAATTAAATTAACTTGAAGTATGACTCTCATGTACATTTTTAAAATTTTATAATATACAAATGTTTTCCAATTAAGCACTACTAGTTCTTTTTTTTAATATTTTTATTTTCTATATATTTTGTTTGCATTCCAAAGGATTTCCCCTTTCCCGGATCCCCCCTCCCCATAGGTCCCATAAACCTTCTTCTCTCCATCCCTTCTCCAATCACCTCCCTCCTTTTTCTCTGTCCTTATATTCCCTTCCCATGCTTTATCAATCCATTCCAGGATCAGGACCCTCTCCATACTTCTTCATGAGAGTCATTTGTTATGCAATTTGTGCCTTGGGTATTCAGGGCTTCTGGGCTAATCAATATCCACTTATCAGAGATTGCATTCCATGTGTATTCTTTTGTGATTGGGTTACCTCACTTAGGATGATATTTTCCAGATCAGACCATTTGTCTAAAAATTTTGTGAATTCATTGTTTCTAATTGCTGAGTTGTATTCCATTGTGTAAATATACCATATTTTCTGTATTCATTCCTCCTTTGAAGGGCATCTGGGTTCTTTCCAGCTTCCGGCTATTATAAATAAGGCTGCTATGAACATAATGGAGCATGTGTCTTTATTGCATGCCGGGGAATCCTTTAGGTATATGCCCAGGAGAGGTATAGCAGGGTCCTCTGGAAGTCTCATGTCCAGTTTTCTGAGGAACCTCCAGACTGATTTCCAAAGTGGTTGTAGCATCTTAAAGCCCCACCAGCAGTGGAGGAGTGTTCCTCTTTTTCCATATCCTCGCCAACACCTGCTGTCTCCTGAGTTTTTGACCTTAGCCATTCTGACTGGTGTAAGGTAAAATCTCAGGGTTGTTTTGATCTGCATTTCCCTAATGACTAATGATGTTGAGCACTTCTTAAGGTGCCTCTCGGCCATCCGAATTTCTTCAGGTGAAAATTCTTTGTTAAGATCTGTACCCGATTTTTTAATAGGGTTATTTGGTTCCCTGGGGTCTAACTTCTTGAGCTCTTTGTATATATTGGATATTAGCCCTCTAACAGATGTAGGGTTTGTGAATATCCTTTCCCAATTTGATGGTTGCCACAGTGTCCTTTGCCTTACAGAAACTTTGTAATTTTATGAGGTCCCGTTTGTCAATTCTTGATCTTAGAGCATAAGCTATTGGTGATCTGTTCAGGAACTTTTCCCCTGTGCCCATGTCCTCACGGGTCTTCCCCAGTTTCTTTGCTATTAGTTTCAGTGTGTCTGGTTTTACATGGAGGTCCTTGATCCACATGGAGTGAAGTTTAGTACATGGAAATAAGAATGGATTAATTCCCATTCTTCTGCATGCTGACCTCCAATTGATCCAGCACCATTTGTTGAAAAGGCTATCTTTTTTCCACTGGATGTTTTTGGCTCCTTTGTCGAAGATCAAGTGACCATAGGTGTGTGGATTCATTTCTGGTTCTTCAATTCTATTCCATTGGTCCACTTGTCTATCACTGTGCCAAAACCATGTAGTTTTTAACACTATTGCTCTGTAGTATTGCTTGAAGTCAGGGATACTGATTCCCCAGAATTTCTTTTGTTGTTGAGAATAGTTTTAGCTATCCTGGGTTTCTTGTTATTCCAGATGAATTTGAGAATTGCTTTTTCTAACTCTGTGAAGAACTGAGTTGGGATTTTGATGGGGATTGCATTGAATCTGTAGATTGCTTTTGGCAAGATGACCATTTTAACTATATTAATCCGGCCTATTCATGAGCTTGGCAGATTTTTCCATTTTCTGAGGTCTTCTTCAATTTCCTTCTTCAGAGACCTGAAGTTCTTGTCATATAGATCTTTCACTTGTTTGGTTAGAGTCACACCAAGATACTTTATATTGTTTGTGGCTATTTTGAAGGGTGTTCTTTCCCTAACTTCTTTCTCAGCCTGCTTAACCTTTGAGTATAGGAAGGCAACTGATTTGCTTGAGTTGATTTTATAACCAGCCACTTTGCTGAAGTTGTTTATCAGCTGTAGGAGTTCTCTGGTGGAGGTTTTTCGGGTCACTTAAGTAGACTATCATATCATGAAGAGTATTGGTGTTAGGTCTTCTATGAAGGACTGATAGAACTCTGCACTGAAGCCATCTGGTCCCATGCTTTTTTTGGTTTGGAGACTTTCTATGACCCTTTTTATTTCTTCAGGTGTTATGGAACTGATAATTTGACTTCTTCCTTTCCAATTTGTATCCCCTTGATCTCCTTATGTTGTTCAATTGCTCTAGCTAGAACTTCAAGTACTATATTGAAAAGATATGGAGAGAGAGGACAGCCTTGTCTAGTCCCTGATTTTAGTGGGATTGCTTCAAGTTTCTCTCCATTTAGTTTGATGTTGGCTACCAGTTTGCTGTATATTGCTTTAATGATGTTTAGGTATGGGCCTTGAATTCCTGTTCATTCCAATACTTTTAGCATGAAAGGATGCTGGATTTTGTCAAGTGCTTTTTCTGTGTCTAATGAGATGATCATATGGTTTTTTTCTTTGAGTTTGTTTATGTAGTGGATAGCATTGATGGATTTCCTTATATTGAACCATCCCCGCATCCCTGGGAAGAAGCCTACTTGATCATGTTGGATGATCATTTTGATGTGTTCTTGGATTCGGTTGGAAAGAATTTCATTAAGTATTTTTGCATCAATATTCATAAGAGAAATTGGCCTGAAGTTCTCTTTCTTTGTTGGATCTTTGTGTGGTTTTGGTATCAGCATAATTGTGGCTTCATAGAACGAGTTGGGTAGAGTTCCTTCTGTTTCTATTTTGTGGCTTAGTTTGAAGAGTATTGGTGTTAGGTCTTCTATGAAGGACTGATAGAACTCTGCACTGAAGCCATCAGGTCCCGTGCTTTTTTTGGTTTGGAGACTTTCTATGACCCTTTTTACTTCTTCAGGGGTTATGGGACTGTTTAGTTGATCTATTTGATCCTGATTTAGTTTTGGTGTTGGATATCTGTCTAGGAAACTGTACATTTCCTCCAGATTCTCTAGTTGTGTTGAGTATAGGCTTTTGTAGTAGGATCTAATGATTTTTTGAATTTCCTCAGTTTCTGTTGTTATATCTCCCTTTTCATTTCTAAGTTTGTTAATCTGGATACTGTCTCTGTGCCCTTTGGTTAGTCTGGCTAAGGGTTTATCTATCTTGCTGATTTTTTCAAAGAACCAGCTCCTGGTTTTGTTGATTTTTTGTATGGTTCTCTTTGTTTCTACTTGATTGATTTCGGCTCTGAGCTTGATGATTTCCTGCCTTCTACTCCTCCTGGGTGAAATAGCTTCTTTTTGTCCCAGGACTTTCAGGTGTGTCATTAAGCTGTTATGCTCTCTCCATTTTCTTTTTGGAGGCACTCAGTGCTATGAGTTTTCCTCTTAGCACTTCTTTCATTGTGTCCCATAGATTTGGGAATGTTGTGTCTTCATTTTCATTGTGTTCTAAAAAGTCTTTAATTTCTTTCTTTATTTCTTCCTTGACCAAGGTATCATTGAGTAGAATATTGTTCAGTTTCCACGTGTATATGGGTTTTCTGTTGTTTTTGTTGCTATTGAAGACCACTTTTACTCCATAGTGATCTGATAGGAGGCATGGGATTAGTTCGATCTTCTTATATTTGTTGAGGTCTGTCTTGTGACCAATTATATGGTCGATTTTGGAGAAGGTACCATGAGGTGCTGAGAAAAAGGTATATTCTTTTGCTTTAGGATAGAATCTGCTATATATATCTGTTAAATCTAATTGGTCCAAAGCTTCAATTAGTTTCATTGTGTCCCTGTTTAGTTTCTGTTTTCCTGATTGGTCCATTGAGGAAAGTGCAGTGTTGAAGTCACCCACAATTATTGTGTTAGGTGTAATGTGTGCTTTGAGCTTTAATAAAGTTTCTTTTACGAATGAAGGTGCCCTTGCATTTGGAGCATAGATGTTCAGGATTGAGATTTCTTCTTGTTGTATTTTTCTTTTGACCAGCAAGAAGTGTCCCTCAGAGTCTCTTTTGATGACTTTGGGTTGAAAGTCAGTTTTATCTGATATTAAAATGGCTACTGCAGCTTGTTTCCTGAAACCATTTGCTTGTAAAATTGTCTTCCAGCCTTTTACTCTAAGATAGTGTTTGTCTTTGACACTGAGGTGTGTTTCCTGTAAGCAGCAAAATGTCGGGTCCTGTTTACATATCCAGTCGGTTAGTCTATGTCTTTTTATTGTGGCATTGAGTCCATCGATGTTAAAAGATATTAAGGAATAGTGATTGTTACTTCCTGTCATTTTTGACGTTATTTTTTAAATTTGAATGATTAACTTCTTTTGGGTTTGATGAAAGGTTACTATCTTGCTTTTCCCAAGGTGAAGTTTCCCTCCTTGTATTGGTGTTTTCCTCCTATTATCCTTTATAGGGCTGGGTTTGTGGATAGATATTGGGTAAACTTGGTTTTGTCATGGAATATCTTGGTTTCTCCATCTATGGTGATTGAGTGTTTTGCTGGGTATAGTAGTTTTGGCTGGCATTTGTGTTCTCTTAGAGTCTGCATGAGATCTGCCCAGGATCTTCTAGCCTTCATAGTCTCAGGTGAAAAGTCTGCTGTGATTCTGATAGGTCTTCCTTTATATGTTACTTGGCCTTTTTCTCTTACTGCCTTTAGTATTCTTTCTTTGTTTGGAACATTTGGTGTTTTGATTATTATGTGACGGGAAGTATTTCTGTTCTGGTCCAGTCTGTTTGGAATTCTGTAGGCTTCTTGTATATTCATGGGCATCTCTCTCTTTAGGTTAGGGAAGTTTTCTTCCATAATTTTAGTTAATATATTTGCTGTCCCTTTAAGCTGTAAATCTTCACTCTCATTTATGCCTATAATCCTTAGGTTTGGTCTTCTCATTGTGTCCTGGATTTCATGGATATTTTGGGTTGCAAGCTTTTTGCATTTTGCATTTTCTTTAACTGTTGAGTCCATGGTTTCTATGGTATCTTCAGCATCTGAGATTCTTTCTTCTATCTCTTGTATTCTGTTGTTGATATTTGCATCTATGTCCACTGATTTCTTCCCAAGGCTTTCTATCTCCAAAATTGTCTCCCTTTGAGTTTTCTTAGTTGTTTCTACTTCTGATTTTAGATCTTGGATGGTTTTGCTTAGCTCCTTCACTTGCTTGTTTGTGCTTTCCTGTAATTCTTTAAGAGATTTTTGTGTTTCCTCTTTCATGACCTTAGCCTGTTGACCAAAGTTCTCCTGTATTTTTTTAAGTGTTTTTTGTGTTTCCTCATTATTGGCTTTTGTATTCTCCTGGATTTCTTTCAATGATTTTTGTGTTTCCCTTGCAAGGGCTTCTAACTTTTGCTCCATTTTCTCCTGAATTTCTTTAAGTATGTCCTTCATGTGTTCCTGTACCAGCATCATGACCAGTGATTTTAAATCCAAATCTTGTTTTACTGGTATGATGGGGTATCCAGGACATGCTGGTAAAGGAGAATTGGGTTCAGACGTTACCATATTGCCTTGATTTCTGTTAGTGAAGTTCCATCGTTGGCCTTTTGCCATCTAGTTCTCACTGATGGTAGTTGGTCTCGTCAATGCTGGACTCACCAGTGCAAGCTGCCCCTTCCCAGGTGGCCTCTGGTGCACAACTTACTTCCTGCACTGCCTGGAGACCGAGTGCTGTGGCCCAGGCTGTTCAGATCCTGAAGCAGATATCTGAAGGCTCCTGCAGGGGTCAGCTGGGTTCACCAGAGCACACTGACTTCTCCCTGCTGGCCGCGCGGAAGCCCCTCTTGCCTCTTGCGGGACCTGGAGATGTGGTGTTTCTGCCCAGGCTGATCTGGATCCGGAAGCAGAGAGATCTGAGGGCTCCTGCCACAGGCCTCAGGACTGGAACCTAAGCTCCATGCCACTGGAGCAAGCTGTGTGCTCTCCCAGACTGCCTCTGTGTGCACACCAGGTCTCCTGCACTTCCTGGAGATGGAGTGCTGTGGTCCAGGCTGTTCAGATCCCAAAGCAGACACCTGGATGCTCCTGCTGGGGCCAGCTGGATTCACCAGAGCACACTGACTTCTCCCCGCTGGCCTCCTGGAAGCCCCCGCACTACTAATTCTAACTGCTGATTTCTCTTATGAATTTTCTGAGTAATGACATTTGTCTCTTTTCTCCTGATCTGTATTATCCTGTCTGCTTTAATCAATGCAATAATAAAAATTGTGAATAAGACAGTATGCATGATAAGAAGCACGGATAGAGCAAAATCATTCTCTATTTATTACTTTTGAGTATTGGATGTGCTGTCTTAGGACATTTGAAATTCCAATTGCTCCTCTGTCTTTTGGTGTTAAACAAAGTATGGAAATAGCCTTAAGAAGCTACAATTACAGGAGGAATGATAGAGAATGCTTGTAGTCTGAAAGTACTTTTAGCAAAATTATTCAGCATTTGGCTTCCTGACCCTTCCTACTGTCATTTTTCCTATTCCCTGCCATTCGTTGCTTGGCTTTTCCATACAGAAACATTTCTATTGGATAACTGATCAAATTTCATTATGATGAGTGTGGGATTTGAAGTGGAAACCTGATGTATTACATGCTTTTCTATATAAAATTGTAAAAAAAGAAGGGAGGTAACTGATACACAATGGTAACCCCAAGTATCACCGGACATAAAAGCCTCCCTAGAGTATCTAAACCATGACATATTTAAAGACTACAAATAATATCTCATGATTACCAAGTAATTAACAATGGAAGCTTTGTGTAAAATACCTAACTAAATGTTCTACTTTGTGTTCTTTTAGTGATACTCACTTTAGTGCTGCTGTTATTTAGATTACATGCAAAAGTAACATGAGGCTTTAACAATTTCATCTCATTTCATCTGAGCCCCCGCCTCATGGGACACTAGCTTGAAGATAAATTTTCCCTTCCTTTAAAGCACTGGTTCTAAATGCCATCAGACACCTGCAGAAGATGAACAAAATTAAAATACAGCCAGAGTTTTACTGAGACTTTTATTCTATTCCCCTCTCTGTTTTCCTCATAGAAAGCACAGCAAGCACTGTGTGACCCTCCTCTGCAGCCCAGCCACCAACAAACGGGTTCTGCTTGCCCTTGTTTATGCCTCTTGACATCACTCTCACCTCTCCAGTCCTTTATCTTGCATTAGATGGTGACTTTCAGAGCTTTAAAGGATATGTTCTCCCATCCTTTTCTGAATGCATGTGCTCCCTGTCTTTGCTTTTGGAAAGTACTGACCTACTTTGTACACTGCTTTATAAAGGAAAGTCTGGGAGTCTCATTTCCCATATCTAGTACCTCTTCCCACTCTAAATCTGGTCTAGCTTAGAAACAATGAACAAACCAGTTTTTTTGTGGTGTGCGATTTTCTTTCATTTTTTTTCTCTTCCTTGGTCAGAAGCATTATTATTTGTAAGATTTCTACCACTCAGTAAATATTTAGTGGATGAATATTTATTTTTGATCACAAAAATATTTAGCCATATTTTGAATTTTACAGCTGTGGGAAAGAACATCAATCTTCCTTGGCAACTGTAGTTGTGTTCTGTGAATAGGCGCACTCATGTCACATCATGAATTTGGTAATGTCAGAGAGTGTAGGTGTGTGACTTCAAGAAACTCAAGTAAAACACTATATCCATGAGAATGAGCTAGAAAAATGTTATTGTTACCCTTTAAGGAAAGGGACAATATCAAATAGACAAAGAGTGAAACATTGTTGAAGAATTGAGTTTTGTGCCAAGGATGATAATAGAAAATAATGGTGGAAACAGAAGAGAGAAGTTAGTACACTATATGTGTACTAAATAATGGTAGAAGCATCTTAGAAAAAATGCTAAGTATTGAAGTTGTACACTAAAACATATCTGTGGACATGACTTGTAAATTAGTGCAATGGAAACAAAAGCTATATAACCTAGTAGAGGATAAATAATTGAAAATTTAAAGTTTGATATATTGCTATAAACACTAGAAAAGATTTAAATGCATAAAATAAACAAAGAGCCACTGAAAGTTTTCCTTCATATAAATAGCCTCACAATCATCAAACAAAATTTGTCTTAATGCACTTACTTTAAATTAATTTTCTGCAATATTATTTATAAATTAGGATCAAAACTAATGCCACCAAACTGGAGTTTGGCAAACTCTTGGGCTATACTACAAAGCTAAATAAAAAAAAAATATGTTAGATTATGATTTAGCCTTTTAAATGGTGATGACCTTTTAATTTAGTGTGATAGGAATTGGAAGCCACTATATAACTCACAAATATACTATTATCTCTAATGAACAAATCTGTGCAATTTGAATAATAGCTATTAGGAGTAGTTAGTGATAAGCCGAAATAGAATGGTAAAGAGCAGCATGCAAACAGATAAGTCTTCAAAAAATTTGAGTGTGGATTGTTACATACCCAGGCACATATGGAGAATGCTAATTGCACTCAGGGTGTTATTAGTGACAGTTTATTAGAGAAATGAATTGGTCTGGGTGACAGTGAGATGACCTAGAGACAATTGGAGTAAAGTAATAGTAGATCAAAATACATTTTCAAAATGTATGAACTTTCAATCAATTTGTAAAAATATTTTCAAAAATAATCAAGTGATCAATCAAGCATAAAAAATCTGAGATATAATGAAAACAATATGTATCCATATATGATAATACATTAAATGCTAGTAATAAAAGAAAGGTTCAGTCTCACTAGCCATCTGGAAAGTCAACTTAAAACTGTTTTTTACTACCACTGAGTATTTAGCCTGATGATTTTACATTAGCATATCACAGAAATACTAATACATTTATGTTTACTGGAGCATTTGTTTCTAGCAACCCTTACCAATTTTCCATATTTGTAACTAAACCTATGGGCTTGTACATGTTAGTAATCTACTCCCCCATTGAGCTACAACTGAATCAC